>NW_009933125.1:70888-102372 GCF_000696875.1 Nestor notabilis | reverse complement strand
ATATATAGAATTTATTCTATATTTAATAGAACAAAATAATATTTATGTAGTATTAGCAGTTATTCTATGAAATCCCTTACGTAATTTTTAAGGGTAAGTTAGGTAACTAAGACCAGACTACCTTTGAACGAAAACTATGCTCCTAGTAGTTCCTACCATGTGAGAGTCTGTAGGTTGAATTGATGCTGTGTT
This sequence comes from Nestor notabilis, assembly GCF_000696875.1. Taxonomy (NCBI): domain Eukaryota; kingdom Metazoa; phylum Chordata; class Aves; order Psittaciformes; family Psittacidae; genus Nestor; species Nestor notabilis. The sequence goes on along the minus strand of NW_009933125.1, from coordinate 102,180 downwards.
TTAGCAAAATTTGAAACTGGTAAGCAGCACAGAAGAAAGCACAGAATGGCTGAGATCCTATTGACAAGCTCTGCTTCTCTGTTGATAGAAGTATCTTTGTTTGCAATAGCTCTGTCTCCAGAGATGACAGCTATAGCCAAAAAACAGACACACTGTTCTCACAGGTCATGAGACACAGTTTGTGTTAACATTTTGATGTAGATGTTTGGAGTATACCACTTAGGTTATTTCTAATGAGTAGAATGTGCCTGTGTTGTGCCATCTATATGACACACATTTCTTTTCTGGAATTTCCTGCGACATGCTGGCAGTCTCGTCCATCTCTGGTATGAAATACAGGAAACCAGACACACTGGGGTGGAAGGTGTTGACTGTCAAAGGAACCTTCCTCCTGCTTTCCCAGAAGCAGCAGTGGTATAGGTGGCATGCCTGCAATAGTATGGCGAGAGGTACCCAAGCCAGGACAGAGCAGTGAAGTAAAAGCTTAGCTGGTTGAATTATTAATCTAAGTGTACAGGGTTTGGGGGCTACTTGACTGTTAACCTGGTCTTTTTCCTGATGTTGCTCAGTATAGTAGAACAGTGCCAGGTTCAAGTTAATTGTGAACTGACAGAACAGGCATCGGAACATGCAAGGCAGAAAATGAAACTAGCTAAGAGTTCAGAGTGTAATAAGAAAAGTATCTCAGAATATGGTGTCAGTAACAGGAAAACCAGGGAAAGATTACCCAAGAGACGGAGCCAGTAAGCTGTTGATAGCTGATGCTGAGAAGTTTGAAGTGTTCTCTATTCTATAGTTTCCAACACTGAAAGTATCAAATGGAGTGAGAAGGTTCCCGCAAATAAGACCAGTAACAAATACCTTGGAAGGAAGAAGAAGGAAAAGTTACAGAGTAGTTGGTGGTGTTTCAGTTAGTTGTACTTGAAAATCTTGATGTAAGATTCATAAGCACAGAACTATTTTGCAGTTGGTTGGGTTTTTGGTTTTGGTTTTGTTTTTTTCCCCTGGGTTTTTCCAAAAGATAGGATTAACAGAAAATGGGGAAAGATAAAATATGCTTATTTTCTTCACAGTTATGGTGATAAGGGGATCCGTCTGCAGACAGCCTATAACTGACTGAATATGGATTTATTAAGAAAAAATTGTGTCAAATCTTTTTGATCTTTCTCAATTCTAGTAAGAATAGTTAGTGGTGGAAGTGAAACAATAGGTGCCTTCTGTCTTGCCTTTGTTAAGGCTTTTGATGTGGTTTTATGACACTTATAGGCAAGCCAGGGAAGCAGAGTAAGGGAAAGATTTTGGTTTAGGTTTGTTTTCAAGCTTAATTTAGAGATCATTAGATAGCAATAGCTTGTTTTACAATTAAAAGACTGTATCAAACTGAAAATGGAAGCATGGCTTGGGCCAGATCAGTACATTTAATGATTAATGATCTGGATTGAGTGAGATTGAGTGCACCCTCAGCAAGTTTGCTGACGACACCAAGCTGTGTGGCTCGGTTGATATGCTGGAGGGAAGGGATGCCATCCAGAGGGACCTTGACACGCCTGTGAGGTAGGCCGATGCCAGTCTTATGAAGTTTAACCAAGCCAAGTGCAAGGTCCTATACCTGGGTGGGGGCAATCCCAGGCACAGCTACAGGCTGGGCAGAGAAGAGATTCAGAGCAGCCCTGTGGAGAAGGACTTGGGGGTGTTGATTGATGAGAAGCTTGACATGAGCTGGCTTCAGTGTGTGCTTGAGCCCAGAAACCAACCGTATCCTGGGCTGCATCAAAAGCAGCGTGACCAGCAGGTCAAAGGAGGTGATCCTGCCCCTCTGCTCTGCTCTGCTCTGGTGAGACCTCACCTGGAGTATTGTGTACAGTTCTGGTGTCCTCAACATAAAAAGGACATGGAGCTGTTGGAGCAAGTCCAGAGGAGGGCCACGAGGATGATAAGGGGGCTGGAGCACCTCCCATATGAAGACAGGCTGAGGAAGTTGGGGGTGTTCAGCCTGGAGAAGAGAAGACTTCGCGGAGACCTCATAGCAGCCTTGCAGTATCTGAAGGGGACCTATAAGGATGTTGGGGAGGGACTCTTCGTTAGAGACTGTAGTGGTAGGACAAGGGGTATTGGGTTCAAACTAAACAGAGGCAGTTTAGATTAGATATAAGGAAGAATTACTTTACAGTGAGGGTGGTGAGGCACTGGAATGGGTTGCCGCAGGAAGTTGTGAATGTTCCAACCCTGGCACTGTTCAAGGCCAGGTTGGACAGAGCCTTGGGTGACATGGTTTAGTGCGAGGTGTCCCTGCTCATGGCAGGGGGGGTGGAACTAGCTGATCTTAAGGTCTTTTCCAACCCTAACTATCCTATGATTCTGTGATTCTGTGGATGACCTGATGGGTAAGCTTTCTTACATTTGAAATTACACCAAGCTAAGGAAGATTGGAGACATGCTGGAGGATAAGATTGGAGTAAGAACTGGTGTTGGTGAATTGAAGATATGGCCTGAAAAAAATAAACTGAATAATGTATGGATAAGTACTTGATAGCGCATTTGGTGGTAAAAATACAGGACGTGCGATTGAAGAAAATCCTCTGAGGTCTCAAGTTAAACTAGAATTAACAGCATCGTGCTATTGTAAGATACCCTTTTCCATGTATGTTTTAATGTGGTGTCTAGTTTTGCATGTCATTATCCATCAGGATGGTGGATCAGTTTTAGCAGTCAAGTGCAGCTCACTGAAGGTAATCAAAGATGCAGAAATTAGAGTTCTCAGAAGAAGGTGGGACATCTGATGTTGTGTTTTAAATAGGTAATGACTTTTTGTCTTATCCACTGTGATTGCAGAAAGAGACAATATATTAACTTTATTTCATATGTAATGTTCTGAATTACAGCTGGGATGTTTTGAATCAGCTTTCTCACAGGGTGCGGCTCCAGGAGGGATAGCACCAGCCCTCAGTGGGTAAAAACCCACCCCAGGGAGTGCAAGCAAGCAGTGCATGGCACAGCAGTTTGCACGGCAGTTCGTGCAGGCAGCAAGTGGAATGATGAGCACTTGCCTCACGACCAGGGCCTGGTGTGGTAGCTCTGCTCTGGCTGCCCTGTCGGTGGCCAGCGTAGGCACCCAGACAGAGCTGATGAGAGGGGAGGCTGCAGCGCAGAGCTCAGGATGTAGAAAGTGCCCTGGCTGGTCTCTTGATGTGGGGGTGCACAACGGACAGGGCTGCACCCAGTGCGTCCTGGTGGAGGTCTTCTTGCAGCAGAGGCTGAGCTGCAGCAGACTGGTAGTAAGCTAAAAGATGTCAGGGGAGCTGAGAGGAAACTGGGCTGCTTGCCCCCAGCCCAAACTGTGCAGAGGCCACAAGCATCCATCATAGTGCATACAGGAAAGAAGGAGGGCATTAACCCAGGAAGCTGGGAACTAGTAACAAAACAATAAAAAAAGGAGGAAGAAGACAATTAACAGCAGGTTTCCTCCTAAATCTGATGTCCCCACCCAGAACGCTTCGCAGCTCTGCAGGGGGCTAAACAAGGAAACACACACCTCACCAAATGAACAAACAGCTGATGCACCAGTAAGGAGGATCACTACTGGTGCCTCCAGGAAAAAGCAGCAGGTCATAGTAGCAGGGGACTCTATTTTGAAGGGCACAGAGGCAACCATCTGCCGGCCTGAGCCAGTCTCGAGGGAGGTGTGTTGCCTGCCAGGGGCTCGGATCAGGGATGTTGCACAGAGGCTGCGTGGTCTAGTAAGTCCTGCTGACTATTACCCTCTTCTAGTGGTCCATGTGGCTGCTAGCGATATAGATAGCAGTAGACCAGGTTTCTCTTTTTCTCTTTTGCAAGGATCCACAGCTTCTTAATAAGAAAGCAAAATCAGGTATTTTAGGAAAGTACTCTTTCGGTATTAGTAGCAAATGTGAGTTTAAGAAAAATAATGCCAAGACTGTTGCCTGGATTGTTTGCATGTAGTTGCTCATAGCAAAGTCAAAGCTTGGGAACTGGTATAATTCCATGATTTAACAGTGAGGGGCTTGACTTGCTGTGAGTCTGAGCCTATGGGGCACTGCATGAGGCCCAGAAACAGTAGCACAGCAGCTGTCTAGGTGTCCAGCTGTGGGTGCACTGGAGATCAGTGGCTACACCAAAGAACTAAATTAAACATTCTCCTACCAAGGAGATTCAACTCCAGTGATTCCAGTATATATTTTATACTGGCAACTTATTGCTTCATTTCCTGGGGATCCTACAGAGTGTGCCATTAGACAGGCATTTCCAGGTTAGTCCATTTATAATTAATAGATCACTGTTTGTCTCCAGTGTTGGTCTAGAAGTGACTCACAGCTGCAATGAAACAGGTTTACTTACATTGCTTTTTTTACTCTACTTGTTTCTAGGGAGCTTGGGTGCATCTTTAATTTTGGCTTTTCTTCCTCAGAGGTGTTCGTGCTTTTAGACTGCAAGTTGTATAAGCAAAGATTAAATGTTTACCTTTTTAGTAGCTGAAAATTTAAACAGTTTTGAGTTCCAATAGTTTTAGTTGCATTGCAGGGGGTTGGAAGTAGATGATCTTTTAAAGTCCCTTTCAACCCAAACCATTCTATGATTCTGTAAATATATACTTGCTCTTGGTGGTACATAGTGGCTATAGAACCATCCTTACCAGACTTCCTTTCTAAATTTTGTAGAACATAAGGTGGCAAAAGAATGGGAAAATTACTCCTTTCATTCTTTATTCATTGAGCAGATTCAAAGCTTGAGAGCAAAATTCTGACCAAAATTTTAACTGCAAGTATCAATAGTTTACATTTGGCCTATGGAATGTAATTGAATTCTCTTATAATAATGTTATTTCTTGTTATAAGTGGAGATTTTATTCAATTTTATTCTTTACTAAAATACATGGTCATAATGTAATTATTATTGTTACAGTCCAGTTTTACTGTTAACATCTCTGCCAAGAATTCCTTTAGAGCAGCTCTGGAATTCCTGGAAGAAAAGAGGATGAAAAGGTCTTTTGACTCTCCCTTTTTTCATGGCTGTGTCTCCCAAGTAGCAGCAGATTAATGCAGGCCTAAGTCTACCGATGTTTCCTGCTGTGTGTAAAAACTATTAGCATCTGGAAAGGAGCAGAAGTGCTTTATCTGTATGCTCAGGAAGATTATTTGGTCTGGATTTACTGTTGCAGAATTACGTTTGCCTAAGAACAGCAAGGAGTTTTTTAGGGATTTAAATCTTGAAAAAAGGCAGTATGACAATATCTTCAGAAAAACCGTCTGTTTTCTGGGAGGTTGATTTAGTCTCTGGTGAAGCAAATGACTGAGGAATTTCACTGAGCTGCACATCTGCCACTGTTAGAGAGTATCAGGTGTTCGTCTAATAGCCCACTTCCATTATATCCAGTTAACATCCAGTACCTTCTTTCCTGTTGTTCATTAGGCAGATTTGTTAATGGTTATTCACCTTTATTTAGTTATTAACTTCTGATTAATTATTTTTTTTTTTTTTTAACCGGCTACTACTGTTGAGAATTCCTTAAAAAATACTTAATTCTAGCTCAGTTTTGAAAAAGAAGTAAGACAGTGGTAGGGAACAAACCCCTCAGGATATTTTCTTCTAAGACTAGTGTTATACCCCACATTAAGCCTAAGGTATGTTCTTGAGGTTCTAGCCTTCCCATAAAATAGAAAGTGGCATTGGTCATAGTGTTGCTGACTGGGTGGTTTTTTTTTTTCTGTATCTTCCATGCTGATTTGGTTGCAGCTGTCTCTTGGCCACTGGCAGTGTTTCCATTGCACTGCCCTCCTTCCGCTTTTGTGAGTTTTATTAAACAACTGGACCAAGAAATCTTGTTCAGGGGGTTTGTAATCAGCATGTTTGGAGACAGGCTTGAAGCCAGTTAATCAAAGTAGTATTTCTTTTCTGCTGCTCTCTTTGTCCTTTATATATTTTTCTTCTTTAGCTGTTCAGTGGCAAAAGAAATTACCGTGGTGTGTCCCAAGGAAAACAGAAATCTAACTAGCCATTAATCTACTCAGAAGATAATTATTTAAATTCTTATTATGTCACCTTTTCAGAAGATATTGTGAAGATGGATAGCAGGATTTAGCTCTCCATTGTGTCTGACTCTGCTAGAAGTGTTAGTAATGGCATCAAAACAGAGGTTAACACTTAAAGGAAAATGTTCTCTTCTTTTCCATCGGCTTCCTATGTTGTAGTTTCTTGCCATCTCACAATTACTTTGTTTGATTAACAAAAACAATACTTGGCTTGTTAAATGTCAATCCATTAATGCAGTTCCAGCTTAGACAGAATTAGTGTTCTAAACTAAATTGTTGTTTCTTTCTTCTCTGTTCCCACTTTTCCAATCTTTCTTCCACTTCCATCCTTCCCCTTCCCCCATTTTCCATCTAAAATTATCCTTAGGAATGACTTGCTGATGGTGTGCCGCCAGTTGAATATGGAGGAGTCTGTCGCAGAGATCATGCACCAGCTGGGAGCAGATGAAAATGGAAAAATTTCCTTCCAGGATTTTAGTCAGTGCCGCATGGAACTGGTACAAGAAATCAGGAAGGAGGAGGTGGAGCTCTCCGTGAAGTCAGATGACTCTTGTAAAAAGAAAAAGTTAAGGGATAGGATAGCTTCCTGGCCAACTAGCAGCAATAACAGTTTAGGTAGGTATGAGTTTTAAATGTCCTGTTGGTGTAATTTAACAAAAGATAAACTCTGGGGGTTTTGTTACCAATTTTACTGGCATCAGGATTTCCCCTAAAGGGCTTTATTGGCATAATTTTGTCATATATTAGAGTGCTGTTGTAACTGGTGCACTCTGGTCATCAATATGCATACTAGACTGCTCAGAACATCCTTTTCTAAAAACTCTAGTTGCACAAGACAGCAATCTTTCATGAACAGACAAGAGCTGCAGAGCTCAACTGGTAACTGAAGATACAGTCCTCTCTGTAAAGCCCAGACAAGTAGGTAGCTAGAAATATTAAAAATGAGGAAAATATAATCTTTTCTCTTTCAGATGTAATATACTGCAGGAATGTGAGTGTTTCTTGGATGCTTTAAAAATCATTCCAGTTAGTTGGAGGTCTGAGTGCTGGAAGTGCCTTCTGATTTAGAGAATACAAAAATTCTCATTTTCTTTTTCCACACTTTCACGTGGTGTGGGGGAGTGGGGGGATGGAGGAAAAAACTCCCTTTCTCTGCCATCTGCAGGAATATGGGATGTTTATCCTTCTTCCATGTATGTTCTTGAACTGCAAGACGATTGACTCGTAGTTTCTATGCCCGTTTCACCATCTCTGTCTATACTGAATCTTCATAATCCTGGCTCAGTTGCATTTTCAGCCCATGAATCTCTTTGAAGAGCTGTATTGGATAGCAGTTCAAAACCAGTATCATGCCTAATATCTTTTTATTTTTTAACTGGATTAAAGATGGTGTATGTTCTCTAGTTCTGCCTGTGTTGGCTGTTTTGTCAGTGCTGCCACCAGAAAACTACTTCTGCCTCCGACAGCTATACAAAGTTTCCCTGTTTGCTGGCCAGATTTCTGGCAAGTCAGGTTTTAAAATCTTTTTCTTAAGACAGCCCAGCCTAATAATTATGGTTTGTAACAATAAAAAGTAAAAGATAGGACCCAACTTTTACTGGAGAAAGGTTTGCATTACAGTCTCAAAATGTATTTCACAAAGAAATCTTATTAATTGCTACCAAAAAACAGTCATATATGAAAATTCATATTCGTCAACATATGCAAGTCAATCCTTACTCTTTTTCCGGTTAATTTAATGTTTTTAAAGCGTTGGTGAGTGAATTATTTTTTTATATTTTTTTTTTAAATATTCATCCAGTTAAGTCCAGAACACCTCTGAATTTTCTGTCTTGATATGTTTCACTCTGTGCTGATGAAGCCTGACTATTTACTCTAGTGGGTTTTTAAACCTATAGGGAAGTCGTGTTTTTTGTACTTGTCCTGCCTTGACTCTGGCAGATTCTGTAAGACTTTATGATAATTAGAGAACATATGGACATGCTCCCTCATGTAAACAAAAAACAGAATGGGAGGAATAGTAATAATGGACATTTCGAATGCAAATGGTTTTTATTTGATTGTAAAAGAAGACCATTGTGGCAGCACTATTCAAGATGCTTTACAGATCTTTTTTAAAGAGGCAAGGGAACACCAGTATAATGTCTTTCTGTGATATAAACATTGCACAGAGTATGAACATAATGAGAGCTGAGCAACTATACTTGCAGTCAAGCTTGGATTATGATCTGTATTTGTTTCCGTGCCTTTCATGTCTTTAAGGGCTCACATATGTACTCATTAATGATCGAAGAGGTGATTGTGTTATATTGACTATTTGCTGTTGCTTTCTAAAAACTGTTTAGCACAGGAGATATCATCATGTGCAAATTCAAATACAAACTTGGAGGATATTCTTTTTTTGTGTATTTTTTTGACAAAGACTCTGTTTTTAATAGATACCATTTTCAAAGATAGTTTATAGGGCTGTTCTCAAGACTAATTTCTATGTAATGTTAGGCTGCTGATAATCCTTGAAAGCTGTTACTGTTTGTAAATGTGGGGTGAATAAATTAAAAATTTCAAAACTGATTTGGCTGTCACTGAATAGCTGGGGTCCTGGTGCTCTGAAGCAAAGGAATCAAGCCTCTGGACATTTATGTATGTAATTGTGCAGAGATTATTAGTCAGGCAACATTTGGTGTAGGCTTTTCTTGCAGCTTTTCACAATTTCTTAACAATGAGTGCAAAAATGTACACGTGTATCTAAGTAAAATGTTATCTTCACTACCTGTAATTTTTGCATTTCATTAGAAAGAAAATAAATGGGGAAAAAGGTCCTAAGAAACAATTGCGTATAAGTGACTATTGAACTTAATTTTTCTCACCCATCATTTTTTATCACTGAAAAGGTTATTCTAATTTTTTTGTTCAACTTTGCCCAACAAATGTTTCTAGGCCTGTGTTTCCAAGTGGGATGCAGAAGTAAGGAAGCTGGTTCACTATTTTAGTCAAGTTACAGGACTCAGGTTTATTAATACCCAGTCACGTACCTGCTCAGTAAGCAAAACCTGTATCCACATCTGCCATTGGACAATCACATGAGTATACACTCATTTCAAAGTTTACTTTACTCATTTCAAAGTTTAATCTTTGATTCAAATGCATGGAAAATTACAGTTTCTGAGTTATTTTTGCTTGGATATCAGCAACTCAAAGCTTTATTGTAATGTATTATAGTTCTTACCCTACGCTATTAATGTCAATAGGAGCATCAACAATAATTTGCAAGGAAGAACCAGTCGTTTTTCTGTAAGTGAAATGGAATGCCAACTCTGTTCTGACATTGTTTAAAATATGATAAAAATGAATGAAATAGCTTTTGAAAGTGCTGTTGCAGTCTTGCTGTGACCGTAGACTCTTTAGTATATTATTCTCTATAATTGTGTATTACAGAGAATTTAGAATATTATATAATCTAGTATATTATAATTATACTACTAATTATAATTATAAATTAGTATTTTATATACTATAGTATACTATACTCTTTGGTATAATATTTCAGTAGGAAATACAGGAAGAATGTCAGTTACTGGGAGGATTTGTGGGTCCTATTTCCAGTAACAGAGACTGAAAGCTGTGGTGGGTACAATAAACCTGCATGAATCATCTAGTGAGTGGTGGAAGTGGATTGCTTTGCGAATGAGAGCTTATAGTACAGCAGAACTACACCTCTAATGATTTAAGGCAGGAAGTTGCCTGAACAGTTGTGGCTTTTGTCAGGGTTTTTCAGTATAGTCTTACATGTCTTACACAGAAGCTAAAATTAGAATTATTTATATTATGTTGTATATATTAGTCTAGCTCTTTACAGGTGATTAGCAGATTTCTATTTTCTTCCCATGATAAAGAATTCTCTAAATCTAGTACTCATTGTTTTTAAGGTTGAATAAGAAATAGTACTGCTCTTTAGTAATTTTGGTAATGCTCAAGAAATTGTAAACTCTTTCTTTAGGTAGGTGAATGGTTTCCTGTCCCACTGAAGGCTGACTCTTTTTTGAAAGTAAGTCCCTTGAAATTTTGGTATGTGTCTCCATAACTCTGGTGTTCTCTTTAACACTCCAGAGTTTCCCTGTAGAGCTGAGGACAACATCTTAACATCCAGGTTTGGGTTTTGCTGGGAAAATAGTGTGGAAATTTAGAGATTAGGGTTAAACCCAAAATAAAATACAGGAAATGCCTTCCTTTGTAACAGTCATCTCTCTTTGTGTTTTTAATATGTATGTAGTATATGTATGTATGTAGTATTTAGTATGTATGCATGTATGTTGAACAGAGTTGAACTTCTAGGAAAACCTGGCTTAACAATACAGAATACGGTCAAAAAAAGAATCTTTCTTGGATCCATCCGTGGCTGACATGTGACTTTTGAGCCAGCTGAGTGTTGTAGGAGCTTCCAGTCTCATAGCACAGGATGCAATCTATGAAGGCCACTTGCATCTTCAACAAAACTATTGTTGCTAATTGAATGAATGTGAAAGCTCTTCTGCAGAACAATGTTGTTTGAGTAATAGAAATTCAGTGCACCTACTCCATTGAGGTATATGCCATGTTTAGCTCTGTAAAAAGAGGAGGATCTGTATGATATAACTGTCTCTCTTAATTCTGTGTCTATGCTTGTGCAGAAGGAGTTGTTTCCTGTCGTGGTTTAAGCCCAGCCGGCAACTTGGAACCACGCAGCCGCTCGCTCACTCCCCCCCCTTTTCCTTCCTCCCCCCGCTCCCGGAGGGATGGGGAGGAGAATCGAAGGAATGTAACTCCCACGGGTTGAGATAACAGCACTCCAGTAACTAAGGTATAATACAAACCACTACTGCTACCAATAATAATGATAAGAGGAATAACAAGGGAAAAGGACACAACCGCTCACCACCCGCCGACCGATACCCAGCCCGACCCGAGCAGCGATCTGGGCCTTCCGGGTAACTCCCCCCACTTTATATACTGGGCATGACGTGCTGTGGTATGGAATACCCCTTTGGCCAGTTTGGGTCAGGTGTCCTGCCTCTGCTTCCTCCTGGCTTCCCCTCCTCTCTGGCAAAGCATGAGACTGAGAAAGTCCTTGGTCAGAGTAAACATTACTTAGCAACAACTAAAAACATCGGTGTTATCAGCATTGTTCCCAGACTGAAAGTCAAAACCACAGCACTGCACCAGCTACTAAGAAGGAGAAAAAATGACTGCTGTAGCTGAACCCAGGACATTTCCCATGTTCTTGTCAAGTGTGGGAGATGGCAAAACTAGTCTGATCCCTTGCCTCCCTCACGCTCCTGAGGCACCTCTGCTGCTTCAGCTCTGAGTGCTGCTGCTTATTTTGCTGTATGTTACACTGTATCCACAAGAGAGTAGAGATACCTTATGTTATGCTAGTTGGTATTCTGTACTCATCGTGAATACTGCTGGTAGCAGTATCTTAGTATATGTTGCAGTGCTTAGATCTGTTGTAGCACTTGCAGCATGTATCTTAAGTATGGTGGTGCATGCTCTTGCTGTAATTGAATTAATCTTTAATTGTTACCTGTACCTCTAATTATGGTAATTATATTAGTTTACAGTGTAATTGGTTTTTATTCTGTGTTGTCTTCTTACTATGTGTGTGAAGACTGCCATATCTCATTACAGTAAGGCAGCAAAACTGCCTCCAACTTTCCTAAGTTTGTTTATCATAGAATCATAGAATGGTTAGGGTTGGAAAAGACTTTAAGATCATCTAGTTCCAACCACCCTGCTATGGGCAGGGATGCCTCACACTAGACCATATCACCCAAGGCTCTGTCCAACCTGGCCTTGAACACTGCCAGGGTTGGAGCATTCACAACTTCCTTGGGCAGCCTGTTCCAGTGCCTCACCACCTTCACAGTAGAGAACTTCTTCCTTCTATCTAACCTAAACTTCCCCTGTTTAAGTTTGAACCCATTACCCATTGTCCTATTGCTACAGTCCCTGATGAAGAGTCCCTCCCCAGCATCCTTATAGGCTTCCTTCAGGTATTGGAAGGCTGCTATGAGGCCTTCACACAGCTTCTCTTCTCCAGGCTGAACACCCCCAACTTCCTCAGCCTGTCTTCATGTAGGAGGTGCTCCAGCCCCCTTATCATCCTCGTGGCCCTCCTCTGGACTTGCTCCAACAGCTTCATGTCCTTTTTATTTTGAGAACACCAGAACTGCACACAATGCTCCAAGTAAGGTCTCACCAGAGCCAAGTAAGGGGGCAGAATCACCTCGTTTGACCTGCTGGTCACACTGCTTTTGATGCAGCCCAGCACACATTGGTTTCTGGGCTGCGAGCCCACCCTGAACCTGAGTCATGTTAAGTTTCTCATCAACCAACATCCCTAAGTCCTTCTCCACAGGGTTGCTCTGAATCTCTTCTTCACCAAACCTGTAACTGTGTGTGTTAGTATAACTGCTTTACAAGAACACATAGGGCGTTGACCCAAAGCCATAGATTAGTTGCTTTGTTGCTTGCCTTCTGACTGGTTTTCTGTTTGCACTTTTGCACCTTCAACTTTTCTTGGCAAGGGAGAGTCATTCTCTTAATAGTTCATTATATAGTTTGTTGTTTCTCCTCAGCATTGTACTAAGTAATAACAACTGATTAGTAAACACTCACTTAAAATGCTAATTAATATTTCGGAGGGAGAACTAACTCATTAAAAGGAAAAGCTTTCAAGCTAATAGGATGGTATTACAGACAATTACTTAAGGTTTGATGATTGCATGGTGGATTGAGAGTCTTGCTCTAGTCTATAGCTCTGGATTTTCTTCTGACTTTTCTATTAACTTAGAATGTGTGCTTGGACAGGTCACTTAATAGTTTTTAATCTTCATTATGCTTCATATGAAATTTTACAGTACTGCCCAAGGTTTTTAAATAATCTAGTGTCTACCATGGAATGTTTTGCCATAGGAAATTGTTGAGCCCATAACATAACAAGATTTTAAAAGGAGTAGGACAGTTGTATGGGAAGCAGAAGCACGCAGGGATGAAATGGTTACTGATAAAATAAGAAAATTATGTTAAATATACTTTAGAGGTTAAGCCTGTCTTTAGCAGTAGGGAATTGGAAGGGTAGTATATGGAGAAATAGCAACCCTACAGCTTCATGATACAGAAAACTTCCCTGAAGTATTCATTGTTTGTTACTAGCTACATAATCATATTCTTACATTGATTTGTAATGATGCACTTTGTGATTCATGTGTTTTTGAAACTTGAACTGGAACAAGCAATAATAAGAAAGGCACTGCTAAGATAAAAGTGATTAACTATACAGCTTAATGATTATTTTTTTTTGTTGGTATTCAATAAGCAAAAAGAGGGGAATTATGGTTCTTCTTTTTTGTTCTTTGATCAGTGCTGCTTTTCAGTCTGACGTAGTAACTGACCTCATTCACTGGTCCTTACCTATTGTGAATTACATTGCTTTTTACTCTATACTAAATAATGTATGCAAATGCTTTTATTTTTCCTTCTGGACCTTGTAATTAAGTAAATGATCTGTGCATTGAAAATGTTTGTTTTTCTGTGTGTTTTCTGTTTTGTTCTGTTTTTCTGGCATTGTCAGCATGTACAAGATAGGAAGCAGTGCAGGTGGAGCTGTATGCTTTTTTTTTCTATCTGGAAAGACAAGCAGGCATATTCACATATCAGCTGTGTGCCTTAGCAGCCAAAAGGGCCAATTGTGTCCTGGAGTGTATTGAGCACAGCATAGCCAGCCCATCGAGGGAGGTGGTTTTCCCACTCTGCATTGCACTTGTTTGGCCCCACCTTGAGTCCCATGTGCAGTTTCGGCTGCCTCAGTAGAAGGAGGACATCAAAGTATGTGAATGTGTCCAGAGAAGGGCAGCCAAGATAGTGAATGGCCTCGAGGGCAAGACTTGTGAAGAGCAGCTGAGGCCACTTGGTTTGTTCAACCTGGAGAAGGCTGAGGGTGACCTCATGGCAATCTACAGCTTCCTCACGGAGGACAGTGGAGGTGAAAGTGTTGATCTTCTGTGGTGACCAGTGACAGGACATGAGGAAATGAAATGAAGCTGAGTCAGGGGAAGTTCTGAAGAACCTAGGAAAAGGTTCTTCACTGAGAGGGAGGTCAATCACTGGAGCAGGCTCCCTGGGGAAGTGGTCACAGCACCAAGCCGGCCAGAGTTCAAGGAGCGTATGGACAATACTCTTAGCCATATGGTTTAGTGTTAGGTAGTCCTGCTAGGAGCAGGGAGTTGGACTCTGATCCTCATAGATCACTTCCAATTTGAGATGTTCTATGATTCTGTGATTTTGTTTATACACCGTCCATAGTAGAACGTTTTTTCCATTTCTGTGTTTTTGGTGCCTTATCAGGAGCCAGAGAAAGCTGGGAGTATGATTCAGGAGCAAGAGACCTTCAGAGTCCGGACCTCCAGAGTCATTTTACACTACAAAAGGTGTTGGAATATGATGGAAGCAATGAGACTCAACAGGCTTCTCTGCAAAGACTTCTAAATCAGGCCTCAAATTTTAGCAGCTCTGTTGGAGGAAGCTACTTAGAACTTGCCAACACTGTAAGTGCTTTTTGCTTCTACTTTTAAGGTTTTTTAGAAGTTTTTTGTTGTTTGTGGTTTCTTTTTTCGTGTGTTTTGGTTTGTGGGTTTTTGTTTGTTTTCTCAAAGCAGCATATCAATTCCAGCCTTAGAGCCTTTGAGCCTTCATGGAAACAATACCGTGCTGCTGCTGCTGCCTTTCATTTACCGGAAAACTCATGATTTCAGCAGTTGGTAGGTGTATTTCCAAAGCTTGTATAACTTGAGTTTCATCGAAAAGGGTAGGAGTCTGTGAGGTGCCAAACTGAAGTTCTTGATTTATACAATTTAACAGAAGATGTTTTTTATGTGGGGCTTAGGGACATGGTTTAGTAGTGATCTTGGCAATGCTAGCGTAGTGGTTGGACTCAATGATCCTAAAGGTCTTTGCCAACCTAAATGATTCTATGATTCTGAGATTTGTGCCTGAAAACCTCTTATTGATTAATTTTTGAAGTATGGTGTCACATTGGTCAGAAGTGTTGTGCAGAAAAATTCTTCATATGTTAATTCATTACTGCCCAGCTAATTGTTTGGTAATTGTTTTAGACCCTTGGTGTGCTAGCACTGTGCTTTTTTATTTCGACAGGCAAGAACTAGTCTCCACTGCAAAAAAAGCCTGTCGTTATTGTGCTTTCCTCCATCAGTGTATTGCAATCAAGTTTGTGTTTTAACCTTAAGCCAGGTGTATTATAAAAGACCACCCTTTTTGTAGCATGTTTCTGATTTATGCTGTGCAGGAGTTTAAGTGGAGAAGTAAGATACTAACACGAAAGTTGGAAGTTCCTAATTTTTAAAATGACTGTTTATTTGCATGCTTGACTTTGAAATAGGCTCCTAGTTCATGGTGTTACAGGATAATTCAAGCTGTAAGAGAACCTCAGAAGGCCATCTAGTCTGACGTGCAGCTCAAGACTTAATCTCTAGTGGAGATGGTGTCTGGCAACAGAGGAAAATAAATCCTTTAACTGCTTTAAATTCCTTAAGCTGCATTACTTGAAAAGAAAATGATGAAAAATATTCTGGTAGTGTTTTCAAAGGCCTTCTAAGTTTTATTTAAGTTCCTGAATATAAGCTGATGTAGGACTTTAAAGTTTCCATATTCAGAGTAAAAATATGTAGATACTAAAGCTTATCTAAGGGAGAAAAAAGTTTAAGGAAGTTCACAGTTCCTTAAAGCAATTGTGTCCTCATTTTTCCTTAGAATGGTAGTAAGGGATCAAGTGCGATTAATCATAAACTCTTTGATCTTCAAAACTGGACAGGAGAATATGAAAACTGGAAAGAGCGGAAAATGAGCAGGCACACATGTATTGTAGAGAGGATAAGATGGAGGACCTGGGAAATTATAGGTCAGTTAGCAGCTTTATTTCTATGTTCCATCAGATTTCTGGAAATGTGATCAATTTTAAGTGACTAGAAGACAACATGTAGATTTGTAAAAGAACAATCATGTCCATCTAATCTAATATGTTCTTTAACAGTTGGAGTACTTCCTCACAGTGAAAACTACTCTCAAAATAATCAATTAAAAAGACAAAAGTCTAGGTCTAAGGAGGATAATGGGTGAATCAATGGGTGTTCAGGTACACATGTTCTATAGCATTGACTGACTTGCTTAAAAATTAGTGTTTTGGAGAGACATGAGCTGTTTCACATCTGATAAGTTTAAAGGGTGTAGAATGCACTTCGACAGAGGTTTAAGTAGAGCTGCTTAAGAGCAATATAGCTGGCAAAAAGAATGGCTTGCATATTTTTTTCATGGGTTAGGAAATGTGAGTTGCTGTGTCCTCTTTGGATCTGGAGTTCATTCAGGTTTCAAGGTGGGTATGCACCTTTTATGTCCTCTGTCTATGCTCCTGACTGATGATGGTTCGGAAATCATGGGCTTTGGTAACTTGTACATTTGCAAATATAGAGACACAGGTGTGCAGTGTTATTCTAGAATGCACAGTGTGAAGGCCACTGCAGTCCTGTGGCATGTAGAAATCTTAAAAATAAAAATGCTGAAGGCTTATATGAAATAAAGATCCCTGGGTCTTACAGTAAGTTTATTCCCATCTCTAAATTCCTTCTGTACTTACTGTTATGAAATGTGCCTGATCTTTGTTTTAAGAAGCATCTGTTATGCTTTTAAATAGTATTTGTGTTCTTTCAAACCATAGAAGAATGAGCAGTCTCTCCCTTTTATGTAGATAAATACAATACCATCTCAATTTGACTCCTGTTGAGCATCGGTCATGTGTAAGTTTTTGCTTTGGCGTTATTAAAATGGAGAGAGAAAGAAATGGGAGAAAACTGAGAGAGTTGTTTACTCTGGTTTTCATTGTTTACATTTGTTCCCTTTACACGGTTTTTAATACTGAAGGGCACGCTTACTGCAGTCTAAATTTAACCTATTTAAACGTAGTCTTCTTAGAGCAGTGATTTAATACAGGTACTTGTGTCTCTTTCTCAGATTGTTTTACTGAACTGCATTTGCCATAATGACAACCTGAGCTGCTCCCTTGTATTCATTCTCAGAATGCATTTATTATCTTGGCTTGCATATTTCTATGGGTTGAATCCTGAGAACTTTTCCAGTTGTACACAAGGAGCTGGGCATATTCCTTGTGCTGTAACCAGTATTACCTGAAAAAAAACCCCAGATGGATATTTAGTAACTTCATTTCTTCCCTTTGGGAGTTGTTTCTTTTTGTAAAGGTGTGTAATAGAGGGAGAAAGAATTAAAAAACAGACTCTGTGTGGGCATTTCTCTCTGGAACTCTGAATGCTCCTAAAGTTAACCAGAGAGGTTTATCTTCTTCAGAACACTTAGAAATAAGCAAAGCCGAGCCTTTCTGTGTCGTCCTTCTCTAAAATGCACAGTTCCTGGCAGTTTCTCCTAAATGCATCTAAACAGGCTATACACTCTTGAAAGCAGTGTTTGTTTACATATTTTGGTAGATGTTTAGGCTTTAGCCTCAGAGGTCTAACAAAGTAACTGTTGTATGGGTGAATGTATATCAGGTGCTTTCTGGTTAGAAGTCATGATTGTTTTTCTCTTGAGCTCCTTGAAGTGCTTTTCGCTTTTGGAGTGTCAATTCTTGTTACTTAATTTTTTGTTTTTTGTTTTCTGGCAGTCGTCTTTTGATTTTAAACTGTGCAGTCAGGCTAAATTCATCCCTGTGGTGATGATGTACTTCTATAGCAGAGATTATACTCCTCAGTCAGTATAGAAGGTCAACATTTAAGTTTTGCAGAGATTTGCAAAATCTAAATGAATGTCAGGCCATTATCACTTTGCTTAGTTCTTATAAAGTGAAAATTTTAATGCATTTTTGAAATCCTATGAACATACAGCTCCACAAAGCTTTTTTAAAACGTAATAGCTCTTCAAGATTTCTGTTCCTTCACAGAGGGAATGTAATTTTTAAATAGTGCTGTTTGAAATTTAACCCTTTATACTCATTGTGTTTTTTTGTCTGTTTGTTTCACGTTATTTTGCTATGTTTTAGTTTATTAACATATGTTAAGGCTCAGCGTTTGTTTTACCTGAATAATTTATTCTGTAGTCTTTACAGAGTGTAGATCAGTCAGTATTTTTCAGACTCAAATTTTTAGACATAAATATTAAGAGCACATTTCTCTTTATAGCTCTTTGCCTTGATACCAATATTTATGACTAATATATTAACCTTTAATGTGACCTGTCACCACTGACTAGATAATGTACCTATTTGTGCCAGCGTTTTAAATACTGTAGCACACATCTCTGATGAGAACCCTTGTATGTGTTCCAAATGTAATCATTTATGAACTCAGTGTGTATTGCATTGGGATGTAAATAATTTTAGTATCCTTCATGGATAGAAAAGAATTCAAGCATTTCAAAGGATTTATTTGTGGATATGCAAGTTTTGGAGTTGTTTTTTGTTTTTACTTGGATCCTCAAAGTTGCACAAGGATCACTGATATGGATAGTCGTATAACTGTAGTGAAATAGCTGATAGTGTTCACATCTGTTCACTCCTCAGGCAGCCATGTGATATTAGTGTTCCCTGTGGTGTTATCAGGAGTGACACCACTCTGTTGTAGGAGCCGAAGTATTACTGTTTTCTGAAAACAGCACATGAAACATCCTCTTGATATGGTGGGCATATTTCACATAAGAATTACTGTTAAGTTTAATCAGATGAAGCAGTGAGATTTGGACATGTTTATTTCCCTTTTTATATTCTCTTTTCAAGTGATTGAAATAGACTAGGTTAACTTTTTTTTTTTTTTATTTAGAATGTGTACCTTAATTCAGTGTTGTTTTAAGATGAATGTATTTGTCACAGGTAGATAAGTTTAGATAAGTAAAACCAGTTGGAATTGTTTCATTTGCCAGTATAATATGATCTCCTACCTCTTTCAGCTGTAAATAACTCTGGTGGACTGAGAAAGTCTCTGCACGAAGATCTTACATTTTTAAAATGTGAGTGACTCCAAGTATGTTGATATATGGGGGCTTTTTAGCTATTGAGTCCCTGGACTGGAATGATCCATCATCCTTTAATCCCTTGATCTTTCCTTCCAAAGATACTCCAGCTATATTGGCAGTTCTTTGATTGCACCTTCCCTGGTAGGGCTATTTTGGTTGAAAACATTTAGAAAGATTTGATGAGGATATGGTTGACTTGGAGGGGGAAAGCATACAGATGTGGTTTTGACAGTAGAGTGTGGTAGGATTTCTTCATGATCACTTGCTTTTATAAGCATCTGTTTCCATTTCCTCGTCAAAGCAGCCATGTGAGTGCCCTGTGGCCCTGTGGTTTTCTTACTACCTGAGAGGGAAGGGCATATTTACAGAGTTGCCAGCATTGCTTCCTGCAGCATCTTGTGGTTCTGGCCAGCAACTGGGCAGGCATAATCCTGCTTTATTTTGTGCAGGGCTGTTAATGCAAGATGGATGTTTCTGGTAGGAGAACATTGGCACAGACTGCACCACCTGCCAGATCTGCACTTCTCACCTTAAGCAGGGCTGGTTTTGTAATGTCTCAATCAAGAATAAAATAGAAAGCTAATCCTACAAGTTTCTTAATGAATATTGTCTGAACTACTCTGCTCTTCCTCAGCTATTCCTGCCTAGTTTGTACGTGTATTTACCTCATTTGGAGATGCTAAAGACCTTCTTCAGCTTGGGAATGGATCATTTTGATCATGCATATGTGTGACAGGGTATGCTTCTGTACAGAAGAATTAAGGTGACTAAACCAGATTTAGTTCTGACTGTGGACTCTCTATGCCAAATGCAGATATAATGTCTGTTGGGTACACAACCCAAAAGTTTATAAAGTACACAGCCATACTGGACATATCCATAGCAAAGCAGTATGTCATTGTATTAGCACTAGTTTTTCAGCATGATCACTAGCAGGTGAGAACTGACTGTCTTTGTTTTAGGAAGAGTCATGTTCTCCAAAAATAGATATTCTTACTGTGATACTTCTTCATTAGTCAGACTCTGTGAATGTTTGCATAGCTAATTTTTTCCTCCTTCAGAGCATCGAGCTGCAAGTTGTGACAGACAGAACCATTGTTTTGAGAAAGCTATTCTTTTTAGCTGACATAATTTATACTGAATGATAGTATTCCCAAAGTCACTATTACATTTTTCAGGGACAGATGGCTTTTCCTTTCCCACCTAGATAATCTGCTCTATATTCAGGCAAACCTAACTTGCTGGTTTTGACTATTTATATATATTGTGGGTATAAAAGAGCACACTTAATATTATAATTTTGTTTACGTTTATGTCAGACTGTGACTGTAGTGCAGCTGGTTCTGGATAACTGCTTGAAACAGCATTGATGGGCTGTTTCATCCTGAGTCACAATAACCATTTGTGTGCTCTGAGATGCATGTAAATGTAAACTAGGTGCTTCGCATGTAAATTCTGTGCTGCTATCATGTTTTGGAGTATATAGTGGTTTTTTGCAATGCTTTAATATTACACAGTGCACTTAGTACTTTAGCAAGAGAGTGTTATAGAGATGCTTGGTATTTGACATATGTTCACATATGACATTCTGTGATTAAATTCAAATTGTTGATTTTAATCTCTTTGTCTGGCCCTTTCTCCATCACTTGAGACCATTTGACAGACAATTTTCTGTTACTTCCTACCTTACCTCCCAGTACAGCTGCTGCTATTTCTAGTGTCCTTTGCTGCATGACTAGCAGGGGATGGGGCTACGTAACCAACAGTCTTTGCTTACAGTGACTGATACTGTCAGATTATTCGCTGATAAGAATGCCTGCTTGTCCGTCTTATGTATGTAAGTTTTTATTTGGCACAAGTCACTGTAATGTTAGCATGTTTAGAGAGTAAAAACTACACTGCTTAAAAACACCATACCACTCTTCCTCCCAAGAATCTTATGTGTAGTGTAGTTTTTTAAAGCTAAATTTTTGACTCATTTTAACTAGCTAGGAAGTGTAGATTTTAAAATTGACTCCTTAAAACCAGGAAGGTTTGTCTGGTTGCCAAAGAAAGCAAAAATACTCTTGTAGGGGGCGAGGAAAAAAGGCTTTGTAGAGATTTGTGGCAGTCTAGATACCCTCTTACGGCTATCATAAGTATGAACCATTTTCTCTATTGTTTAATTTATAGCCATCAGATGTAAATGCGATTAGTTTTATTGAAATTACACAGGCATTTCTTCTGGGAAATTATATTTTAAGAAAATTATCCAGGAAGATTGATGACAGAACTATATTGTGAAAGGTAATTCCATGGTTGGTTTGTAAGGCTACTTTTGTTTGGTGTCCCTACTAATGAAACCTGTTGTAAAGTGTCTGATTTAATGTCTAATTTTTAAGTGGTTTTATAATTCAGCAATATTAGTATTTCCTTTTCTGGCACACTCTACCTGTTTTTCTTCTCCCTCCTCTCTCAAAATCTCTGTTTTTAAATTAAGATTCTTTGTTCCTTGGTTTGGGAAGCTCTATTCCTTCAGCTTCTCCCCCCTCTCCCCCGTTTCCTTAAAGATAGGGAAATTGGACCCCAAAGTATCAGGTACTCAATGCTCTGCAGGCACATCTTTTTGTATTGGAGACAGTAATGGTTTTCTATTCTCTCTGCATGAGGCTAGTGTGGACAAGGAACACTCAGATTCTGTGTATTTCAAGGGATTTATTTAGTGCTATAGCACTTTGTAGGATATGTGAGGATTCAGTTACTTGTGCACAAATTGATTTTTCCCAAGTTACTTTGTTGGAAAGTCTGTTCTGTAATCAGCATACTGTTAAAAGTAAACTGCAGGAACCAGGTCTTCTCCTTTCCTCCCCTTGCAGCCATTTGTTTTCCATGCCCTATATGCAACTTTTACTACAATTATTTTTTCATGCCAGTGAAAGCTATTACTGTAAAAATGTAGCCTAATGATTCCTTCAGCTGGAACCCTAGTAGGTAGAAAGGCCTAAAACTGAGGAACATTCTACGGGTGTGAACAGTAGAGCTTACTATTTATAAAAGATATGTGCCCAAAATAACTTTGCCTTTTGTGCCTTTGCTTCCGAAGAAGGCATCATTTCCATTTTGCCAGTCTAAAACTAGAATCCAAGAATTTCTTAAAGCAAGAACTGATTATTGGAATATAGACTCAGGAGGTTTGGCTTGTCAGAAAGCAGGCACAAAGGCAGTTTTGTCTGTCAGATTTTTTTTGTGTTTAGGAGTGTGGGAAGCTGTTTGCTGTCTTTGATTTCAAGCCAGCATTGTAATGGAGTTTGTTTGTCTGAAGGCAGGTATCAGGTGTACTAAGACTATGCATTGTATTTATACAGTCCTGGCTTCCATAGCCCTCTAACAGTATTCAGTTATTCTTCTCTTGTAAATTAAAATGGACGTGATGGATTAGGTCTGCCAGGACTCATCTATTTTATATGAAATGTGTTTTTTCTGTCTTTTGAACTTACTGGACAGTATCAGACGGGTGAGCAAAAGTCAGATTTGTAAGCTTTCTTGAGAATTCGCTTCAGTAGAATACGTCCTGAGAGGGTTTATTTGTTTGTTTTGTTATTCTGTCACTATTTCCATCTCCAGATGATCAGAGTACAACCTGATGGGTGTCTGCACAGGGCAAATTTGCTCAGGGAGCCTTTTAATATACCCTTTTGACTGAGGCTTTTAATTAGATCTTTTATGTGACAGTTGAACAATATCTCTTACAAGCATGTAACAAAGGTGAAGTGCACAGAACGATGGGCTTTGACCCAGCTTTGTAGTTGTAATTGCATTATGGGAACTGGTGTGTGGCAACTGGGTGCGACAGGAAAGGGCCCCTTAAGAAATGTGTTTAAGTACATGTTTTCAAGGTCTGTGGAAGAAGCTACAAAACTTCTAATGGAACTTAGTTGCAAGGTCTTTATATCTTGCCCTGCTCTCCTATTGTTAGAAACTGTCTTTGTGCATCCCATTTTGTTTGCTGTAGTTACAGGAGCCCTTGCTCCAGTGCAGGTGTTCAGATCTTTTTACTTTTTCAAATTTCTTGTTTTCCAGTTGCCTGAATTTAAGAGCCATTCACCTGGTATATTAGGCCAGCATCATTGCACACAGCCATATGGAATGTAATATTAGTATTACAGCTTTTCTTGGCAGTGGTAAAATGAGCCTGAAGCCCAGGAGTAGTCTGTTGAAGCAACATTAACCTCTTGGATTCTGGTGCGCCAGAACGATTATCATGTAGCTTTGTAACAGGGTCTTCTGTGTTACCAGCTTTCCTGCCTGTGAATCGTCATTTATTGAAAAGGTGAGAAGACTTCTTCCCCCTCTCCTTCCAAAAACATACTAAACCCTATGTTTTGGTTACATGATACAAAGGAATTTGATAACAAAATGAAAACCTTAACTGTGTTGCAGAGTTGAAGATGGACTCTAATGTGCTTTTGCAGTTCAATGCTAGTTCATTTATAATGGAGTAATCAACCATTATCCTGCCAACCAAACGAGACAAGGCAGGTTTTCCACAAAGCCTGTCAGTGCCATGGATAAATTCATCAAGATGCTCCTGCTCCCTGCAGTCTTTTCTCTGTCAGTGTCTGGGACGTTGACCTGAGGCAGTGCAGAATGCTGCCACTGTTCAAACTCCCTGCTTCTCTTCATGGTTGGTCCTGTTTGTGTGTGTGTGTATGGGGATTCTGCTTGGTTTTGTTTGGATTCTTTTAATGAATATATGGTTGTCAGCACAGCTGGGTTGGGAAACTATTTTGGTACCAGTGCAGAGAAAATGGGAGGTGAGTACTTTTGCAGAGGCACTCTCTTGCACTTACTATTTCTTCTTTTTGTGAAGAACTGTTTCCGCATAATTGCTTCATTTTGGGGATAGAAATCACATTGTCACTTCTCAACTGGCAGATAGATTATTATAATAGCTATGTTGCTGTGTATGCTAAACCCTACTTTTCATCATGGTAGGAAGCAATGAAAGTAAACTGAGTTTCAGGAAGAGCAGTGTCTGTTTGTGAAGAGTTCATAATAAAATAAGGACCTCACTGATGTTCTCAAGTCACATTTGTGCCTTTAAGCTAAATAACCATCTCTAGTTTCCTACACTAAATTTTCTATTACTTTACCTACTTGAGGCTATAATTTTGGGGAAGTGGCTGGAGTAAAAGACATTAAATCTTTCTACTCTGTGAATTTTTAAAGACATTTTAAGTGCATATTATTGGTTGAATCTAATTTTTACATGGATATCGATTGTCTGGTGTGCATTATAGAAGAGGAGGGAAAAGTGTTTCTGTAGCACCTACAGAGGTGCCAGGTGTTTGTTCATAGTGCTGAAATGTCTTTTGTCAGGATTCTAAATTGTGAAGACAGAACAAACAAGACTTTTTTAAAGTATTTTTAAAGATGAGTTTGTTTATTTGCTTTGGTTGGTTGATAGACCCTTATATAACAGTAAACACTAGAAATATTTAGCAAGTAATTTCTAAACTTGATGAAGAAAGGGACTATCCAGGTGAGGCCTGAAAGTAAAGAAGATTTTAGCTTTGTAATCATGTTTCATGAACCAAATAGACCATACAAGAAAGTCAGAGATACCATAAATGCAGAAGCAGGGTTGTTCACTGTCCCTCCCAAGCTAAAATGAAACTGAGAAATACGAAAGCTGTAAGGTAGCTTTGAAGATTATGGTGAGAAGTTTGAATGTAGGAAGATATATAAGAAAAAGTCACAGGAGAGCTTTGGAAGATTCATGACAGAGCAATTAGAAGGGCAAAACAAAGAAGAATTTTGTGGACCCCATTTTGTGGGGTTTTAGAATATAGAGCTTGGATGTTATGTTTTGCTATTTAAGGAGAGAAAAAAAAGCAAATCAACAAACAAAACAGACCTTTAGAAAAATAAATAAATACTTGTATTTACTGGATAGTAAATAGTTAGGGAGTTGAGAAGTTATTTCAATTACGCTGTATTTGTTGATAGTAAAATAGATCTGGTTGAAAACTAGGGGGTTTTACTGTCCAGAGCTTATATATATATATATAATTTCAGCTGACATAATTGTTTAAGTATTTTCTGTTGTAATTTCTGCTAAAATGAGAGCTTGGCAAACTCCGTAGGTGCTCAGTGAGGTTGATGCTCTTGTTATTTAAATGTTCATGCCAGCCCCAAAGTTTTACAGAGCTTCAAGGTCAGACACTTGCCTTGCATTTGCCAGAATTCATCTGATTGAAAATGTTTCAAATGGAACATTTCAGTGAATCTAAACTTTCAAATACTTATGCATACATACATACATTTGTATAGATAAGTGTGTGTATGCACATGTATTTGTATAGATAAGTGTGTGTATACACATCTATTTGTATATATATGTGTATACTTGTTTGTGTAAGTATGAACAGTGTATATACAGATGTCACACACACTACATATACCCACCTCTGTGTATATATACATGTGTGTATATGTATACCTGTAGTCAGAAAGTATCCATCAATTCTTCTGTTAAATATTCAGAAGAGGTCTAGAGCACAGATGGTGAAATGGGGTGCTTGGCTAGGTGAGGGGCAAAGCCTCTGAGTTAGAGTTTTGATTTAAACCAGGGACTGGGATGCCTCCCCCTTCTTTGTGTCACTGATCCAGGTCAGGGAGTTGAGTGTTCAATATGCCACTGGTAATGGAAGTCAGAGTGGAGAGAAATCTTATAATTAGGGAAAATAATTAGGGACTAACCACACATGGAGAAGTCTTGGAAGAGTTCAAGAGTAAAAGAATTGGGCAGCTGATGAATTGGGTTGCTGAATATTTGCAGAGACAAGGTCATGCCTGTGGAGTGGGGACTGGAGCTGGAAATGAGAGTGTATGAAGGACAAGATATAAACCTAAGAGCATTTAGGAGTAAGGAGAGAATGTAAGTGAGGAAATGTCACTATCAGGGATTGGGAAAAATAGGAGAGACTTCTCAGGGGACAGTGAAAAGTCAAATCTTTCTTACACAGATTAGAATTTTTGAAAGAGTTTCAGTTCACAACTGGTAAACAAGAAGGAATACAAGTTGGCTACCAAGACTGAAGGGACTGGGATTGAAATGACTTTATTTACCTTGTGGTTAATAACTGGAGGAGTGTGTGACTGAGGGAATGCAGGACGATGAAGGGAAGATGAGCAGAAGTATGATGGCGAGAATTGTGGTTTACAGAGTGGCCTTGTTTATGTTTTTAAGCAAGGAACAAATGAACAGTGATGGTAATTGGGCGGCTGCAACATGAAAGGAGCATAAAAATTGCTACCGTCTCCCCTTTCGTTGTCACAGACAAGTCTCTAAAGTGAGTAACAGGCACATGTAACAGGCACACTCCCTGGTCCTTCTTCTGTTCTGACCTGGGCTCTGTGGGGTCAGAGGGAATGAAAATGTATGCGACGGGTTTGAATAAAATGACAGAAAATGGAAGTGGCTGTTTGACAGGTTGGTGAGTGGCTTCATGGTGTGAAATACTGGCGGGTGGAAAAAGGGATCAAGTGTGAACTCCCAGTGAGAGTGATCAGGTCAAGGATGTGACTTTTTAAGTGTATTAAGTATTTGAGGAAGGGTGAACAGGTGGGAGTAGCTGATTGAAGTGCTATTTGGAAATGACATTATTCTAGACATGTTATCTGTTTTAGGTGGTGTGATTAAAGGAAAGAAGTTTGCTTGTGTTTTTTTTCAGAGAGTGCTTGATTCTTCAGTATAAGGTTAGGTGCAATTGTTTCAAATGAGTTGGGTTTTTTTTCTTGCAAGCTAGGTGCATAATCTTTACTTGCATTAATGAGAACAGTTTGCATCAAGAGGAATCTACCATCCATTTCAGACTCTCTTTTAAATTATAGTGCATTAGTTCTATTGAATAAAGAATTTTCTGGAAGCATTATCCAACTACTGTATTGAATTTCCACTTCCAGGTTTAGTCTTCTTGATAACCTTTTCAGTGCTACTATTTTTTCCATGGAAATTTAGGCTTTGTCATTACACCAGTATATTCTGTGCCAGAGTGAAAACAGAACCATGTTATATTTAAATTTTGGGTAGTTGATTTGCAATATTTGTAGGTGGAATTTATTTTGTGTGGGATTGTGCAGAGTGCTGCTCTAACTGTAGAGATGAGATTGAAAAAACTGCACACAAACTGAATGCTTAGTGGACTTCAATTAGTTGCATTTCAATTACAGTGCTAATTAAACAGAACCAACCCAGAAGGCCTTCCCTCACATTTGGAACTGGTGGTCAGCTAAATGTGCATATTGTACGCAGAGTGAAACTGCTCCTCAGAAAGAGGTACACACTATGCTGAAGAATATGTGATACATACATCCTTAATTGCTTTTATGCTGCATTTTTCACTCCGCAGCTGTCAAAACAAGGAAGAAACATTCATGTGTGGCAATTGTCAGACCTGCTCCAATGACTGTGAAGAAATGGAGTATTGTAATTACTCAGACATATTATGAGGGAGGAGCCTTGTAAAATAACTACAGTGCTAATTTCTCCCATTTTCTGTGTCAGTTTCAAAAGTCAAAGGTGAGGAGGGCAAGAGAATTGCATCTTGTCCAAAAAGAATCCTGTTACATCAGGTGATCCAGTAAATCTTATTAAATTATTAGTAACGTACAATTAAAAGGTAGACTCCTCAGTGAATCCTGAATGCATGTTGATGATTCTTTTACTACATTTTAATAAAAGTAAACAAATGGAATAGAGTGGCCATAGGGTCATTAGATCCACAGTCAGCAAACTGGCCACCCTAATGGTTGCTACTGGGTAATTCTGAAATTATCTTGGAAGAATCTGTCAGTGCAAATGCATTTACCTACTCACACTATGCATCATGAGTGCTTTAGAAGTATAAAATGCAGTAACTGATCAGAATGCACTGAGATTGAATGGAAGCCCAGCTTCTTCCTTTTTGTTTGTATTGTAGTGATTCTGAGACTCATCCCTGTGTTGGTGAACCTGTGATACATGTGGCAGAATTGGACAAAGATCAGATAAGGTTCTAAACAGATTCTACGAGGGAATATAAAAGTTGATAAGGGTAGTGATGCAAAATACACAAACTTTATCACCCTCCCATTTGTGAAAGCATAACTTGGAAAAGGTAAAACATTTTTAAATGTGCTGTGTCAGCTGCAGGAGTTCTTGAACTGAAGTTGTTTTTTTAATCATGTATGAACTATGAGGTAAGTCATTATATAGTACCTATGTTCCTGGGTATGAAACACTGTCGATCAAAACTGTTGTGGACGTGCTGTTCCATAGTGCAGTCTGTGTCTTCCTGGCCTCCTGCCCAGTGGAGAGGTGAAGCAGTTTGTCCCAGCATGGCACCGTGTTACATGCTTTGTCTGAGAGAGCAGCCATCTACCAGCAGAGAGCAGTGTAGCCCGCTGCCGGTGTGCGAGGCGCGATAAACGGAAACATATGTCGGCAGCAAAGCGGATGAGTAAGGGAAAACACAGAGAAGCACTAAACATAGCGACAGAACCGAATTGTAAAGATGAGGCAGGGAGTATGATCTCAAGGAGGAAAATAATGAAGAACGGAGGCAATGAAAGGAGGGCATGAAAAGAGGAAGGGAAACTCAAAAATACAGACTACTAGAAAGCAAATTAGAGAACAGGAAAAAACCAGAAAGAGAATGGAAAGGCTGGAAAATGGACCTGGAGGGTGAAAATAAAAAGTCTTGTGAAGAGATTGTGTCATTTCCCTTGCCTCCTATGCCAGAGGAGAGTTCCTGATGGTGGGCATGGAGGAACAACAGGGATCCAGAAAGTGCTACTGCTTTTTAGTATGATAGAGTAACAGATACGTGTTTATCTTGGCTCTTGTTCTTAATGCACTTTTTGTATTGTCATTTGGGTGAATTATCTGTGTGTCTGCATACTGATGTTAATCTGTGATTAATAGGAGGAAATAAAACCAAACAAACCACAAAGTGTTTTTCAAAATGTTGGTCTGGGAGAGCATTGTTTCCCATGGTAAGGGTTTTGTTTTTTTTTTTTTCCAGTAGAGTTGTGCCACAGCTTGCCTAGTATTCATTCCTTTTTCTCATAGTTTTTTTTTGGAACTCACTAGGTACTTTAATAATACATTGTATTAAAATGATCGGGTAAATTTCAGCTGCAGAGTATGGTATTTCCTACATTTAACTCCAAAAATACATAATAATCTGGTATCATGAAGTGTGGGGCTGTCACCGTTTTAGGGGATGAAAGGAAGGGGAAAGGAGGTTGTCGGTTCTTGCAGTGGATCCAGCATTCCACAAATCCAGCTTGGTAAGGATTTTTCTAGATTATTAGTTGAATACTGAAAGTGAATGGGTTTTTTCCTCCCCTTCCTCCTGTAGTATCTCCCCAAAGTCTTTGTAAAATGTCAGTGTGTTATGTAAAATCTGCAGCTTTCTAACCGTGCTTTTGGGCTTACTGTGACTTTTTGAAATTATTACAACCCCTATTCCCATAAGTCCCCCAACTTTCCTTACTTAATTGCACATGGGAATAGGAATCCGATTTATTATTGTCCAGGTGGCATTTCCTGTTACTTAGCTTTATAGTTTTGTGTATGGTAATTACTATGCAGCAAGCTAGAAAGATGCCTGTAATTCCAAAATGAGCTCCCTGTAGCTGTCTCCCTCCCACTTACACTCTCCTTTAGTACCGCCCCTTG
This sequence comes from Nestor notabilis, assembly GCF_000696875.1. Lineage (NCBI taxonomy): Eukaryota > Metazoa > Chordata > Aves > Psittaciformes > Psittacidae > Nestor > Nestor notabilis. The sequence goes on along the minus strand of NW_009933125.1, from coordinate 72,363 downwards.
CATGCACCCTTTAGCCAGCAGCAAGACAGCTGTGTTTGATCATAAACCACTTAAACTCCAGGCTTACTGGCAGGGGAAACTTTAGCGTGAAGTGCAGCATTGGTTCATCTTGAATAGAGGAGCTTTTCTTTTTTTTTTTTTTTTTCCTTTCTCCCTCCCTGAAGACTGTAGCAGCACCCTCCTTTTAATTTCTTTGTGAATTTGCATGAAGCTTATCAAATTTTTCTGAGTACGTTAGTGGCATTGGGAGATGCCCTTAAACAGAGTTGTGGAAAAGAGCAGCACGGAACAGGCAGCAGAGATGAAGCACACCTTGGAAATGGACTAAGACAGCCTTGGGATCCTGGCAAGTAGTTCCTTCCCTGCATTCTCTGAGCGCTTCACAATATTAGCAAGACTCTCACAGCAATGGATTGTCTGTGAGTCAAAATGAGTTTGGCTCTTTTAGTAGATTTTGCATCATTAATTTAAACTATCAGTGTGGAGTAAAAATGGCTGTCTAGAGCAAAATGTGTCAGACATAAAATTTTGAAGAAGGAAGTATTGAATCAGTTGAACAGAGGTTTGAAGCATTAAAATCTGCAGAAGTCATCGAGCCCTGAGAAGTCTAATCATGAATTCTGGAGTTGCTATGAAATATGGAAATGACTCCCCTGCAGAGCTGAGTGAGGTAAGCAGTTTCAGTGCCCTTCTTTATGGTTTAGAAAGAAACACTTCCCTTCCGGGCTTTTCAGTATGCAACCAATGCAATTAAAAATGAATAGAATGTGTATTTTGCTATAACTTGCTATGCCAGTCAGGAAATGACTGAACTTTTTTGCTGCTTTACTCTGAGTAAGTGGTGAAATGCAAATTATTGTAACCATGTAGAGGCATTTTTCCTGTTACCCTACAGTAGAGATTGCCTTGCCTCTGAAGAGCTGTGTTTATACCCAACATTAATTTTTGCAGTAGGTGAAATACGGAGATCTCAGCTAAGATTAAGCAGATGGTGACTAATTTAGGAGAGAAGTGGGGTGAACGGAAGATGACAAATATTTATTGGTAAGACAACAATGGGGGCAGAAGTTGTATTTGCTTGTATTTAGCCATGGTGATGATGTTTCTTTAGGTTAGATGAATTAAGTTACTTTCCTTCTTCGCCTAAGAGAAAATAAGCCATGGGAAACTTTCTGCTTTTCCTCTGGCAACTGTAGTAAGCTGTTATTTCTTACAGTTGTGGGTATGTCTGCTTTTTGTATAATGTATGTGTGTGTTTTTTTAATAAATCTGAAATTATAGCCATATTGATGTTATGCAAATGCTTAATAAATATTTCAGAAGTGGCATATTTTGTCAGTTACCGAGATGTCTTGGGTATGTCATCCTAACAGACTTTACTGAGAATTGCTCATTTAGTTTATGCTGCAAAATCGCAAGCATTTGATTAAGGTCACTTTGTAGAAAATTGAATCTGCAGCTTGTATTGTCCTGAT
>NW_009933125.1:63468-70857 GCF_000696875.1 Nestor notabilis | reverse complement strand
CTTTCCCTTTTGCCAATGTCTCTGATACAACTTTTACCGTAACATATCCTTTGTTTACTTTATATGTTTGAATATTAGATTGGGAGTACTTGGCAGAATGAGAGAGTTATCATTTTCTGGCGTTCATTGTACAGAGAAAGGAGAGACTGGGGTATAGAATGGAAAATAAATCAGTAGGCTAGTGTAGGGGGAGACAGAGTATATGTGTGTAGGGGGAAGCAGAGTAAATGTGTAAGACCCAAGCAAACACAGTACGGTGCCGTGCAAGAGGAGCAGTACGTTTGTGGCTGGGCAGTTCTTGTGAAAGACATTTCATGTGTTCCTCCTTTAAGTACAGGAGAGTTCAATTTAATCAACTCTTTGTTACTTTTTAAAAATATACATGTATGCATCTAGCAACACAGCATAAATGGGATTCGTAAACTTAGCATAGAAGCTCAGGTTACTTTTGCTAGGAGTTTGCCACACTCTTCCCGGCTACAGTTGTATTCATGGCCTGCTGATTACTGCTTTCTATCCCGTCAACATTTAATTTTCAAGACTGTGCAGGATCACATAAAACATGGAGTGTCACAAAGATTTGATGCTTGGATTGTTATTTGGTGCAAGACAGCACTGCTGCCTTGAAATACTCCCTATGAGCGTTTACTTCATACATCCACAAAGTTAAGACTTTTGTTGTAAGAAGTATCTTTTTCTTCTGATGTTTTAACACGGGAAATACTGAAAGAACTGTGTGACTATGCACTGTGCAACGTTTTTATTGTGGGGGGTTTTATTTTTTTTTTCCAACAAATTTGCTATTTAATTCACATTTGTCCTCTGGCACTACAGGTGAGTTAGAAATAGGGCCCTTTCTGACTGCAGACATACTAGGGAAGATCTTGCACTCCTAACTTTCCCCAGCTACTAATCATCATTGCTTTGCTGCTAGTCTTCATCTGTGGGACTTTTGCTGCTTGTATGAGTGTGCTTTTAGAGTGAATCATGCCAAGGGCCAGGTCAACTTCAGCTTGACTGTTTTTGGATAAAACTTTGTGTTTTGAATGAAATATGGGAGGCCTTACAGCATCATCATATTCTACCTCCCATAAGGGAAAAAATGTGTAAGTTACTCTTAGGCACAGTTGCTCACCTCTAACAATTACTCAGTAACTCAGCCAACTCCCTGTGGTTTGTATGCTCATGTTAAGCCTTCTTCTGTTGGTGACAGGTGCTGTTTTGCTTGCTGTAGTTGAAGATGGAAAGTCCTGGCTAAAGGATGTAGCTATGGTTTATGTTTGTGTGTTTCTCACCTCTTTGTCATGCTCTCCCCCTTTTCCTTCCTTTCTGGCTGTATCTTCTGTATGCTGTGTTTCGGTTTTGATCAATGGAAGACAGTAGTGTTGTGTCCATTTAAACATGGAAAAACTGGCTACAATAGGAATTGATTAAATGACTGCTCTCTTAGTGTGTTTTCAACTGCACTTCTATCTCTACAGTCAGCTCAAATTTTCACATTACAGTGGGTTGCTACCAGTATATGTGTCTGAATGGCAAATATGATAACAGACCAATAAAGACCATGATTCAGGTGATGCATGGTGGGTTTTGTGTAGGTGCCACGATCTTTTTATCTCAGTGTATGGAGCCTTTGGCATGAAACTGCTATTATTTAAAATAAGCAAGAAAACTACAAAGCCCTGAATATACAGTAAATGCATTCCTGAATTGAATGCGTAGACAAAGTAGAAAGTTAAATTATCGGAACTCACTCAATTTGTATTGAAACTTTCTACTGGAGATTTACGTATCTTTTCGGCAATGGGCAAAAATTAAGGAATATTTTTTTTTCAAGACATGGTGTGATTGTAGAAACTTGTGTTTAGTTGATGTTCGCTGTCTTTGAACTCTTGCTCCAGTAAACAGAGATCTTGATGGTCTGTCTTACTCACCTGCCCCCATCCAAAGGTGATGCAGAAAGCAGAAAAAACCTCCAACCCTCTTTTTCTGTCACAGATCAATCAGACATATACAGAACTTATGCTCTGTGGTTTCCTAGCTCCAGAGTTCAAGCTCTTGTTTATTGATACATATATTGGTATGTTACCCCATTTCTTCTGCTTTTTCTCCCCTTCAGCCTATTCTTTCTTCTGTCTGAAGAAAGAAAGATTAGCCAATGTGTTGTTTGCGTAGTAGATACAGTGCGTTGTAACTGCATAGAGATACAGAAGTAGTAGTGTTGTTTTTATATAGCAAGGTTTGCTTGGTGGTGCTGTTAGGTCTGAGAGGTTTTAAACATATATTTCACTAAGAGAGACAAATCTAAAAACTCTAGAATTTGCAGATAACTGTTGCTGTACTCCATGAGGATGTATGGCAGCCTTTGATACCTTTGTAAGTAAGTAGCAGCGTTCAGCCAAGCTTGGTCTGTCCTACTGTTATGAAATGGATCTTCACCTGTCAATATTATGGCTTAACATGAGTCATGGAGTTTGCTTTTTAAGGATCAAGCGAGGAAGGATGTAATTTGTATGCAATACATGCCAACCAAATTAGGTAAGTACTGTTTGGATCCCTTCAATGTTTTAGTCATACAATACTGTGAACATTTAATGTAATCACAGCTGTATTTTTAAAGGCAACATTGTGAACATTACTAAAAACACTTACAGGTGAACAGTTTGGTGCATAGAAACTGCAATTACAGACTGATTTTTACATAGCTAAAAATTAAACTTTTTCTCAGAATTTATATGCTTTGTACATACTCAGTGCTTCTGCAGAAGGAGTTGTTCATCTCAAAGATACGATCTATATCTTCTTCTAAATTCAAAGGCACTACCTGGCTTTATGCTCCAGCATTTTGTGGAGGTTATCACTACATACTGGCTTTGTTCTTGTATGTTCCCTTGGCCATCCACTGTTGAGAGGGTGTGCTGAGTTAAGGAGATCTGTGGTCTGACCTGTTGGCCTAAATGTGGTCAGCAGTTATGGCCATGCTTAATTCTGGGACAGTTTAAATTAGTAGTGTAGGACCATGAAGGAAATACAAGTACTGACATTAATGACATTTTTCTTAGTTGAATACTTAAGAGCTAAATGATTCTTTTCTGCACAGCAAAATTAGAGGATACCACGGTGCTTTAAGTGCATAATTTGTACTGTCTGCTTTGTTGTTTAGGCTTGGAAGTCAAGTGTATAGAATGTGAATACTGTGGCTTGCAGCATTAGGAACAGCTACATATTCATTAAACCCTTAAAATTAACTGGCATAAACAGATGGGCTATTTGTCTTGGAAAAAATACTAAGTTACTTGTTTGTTTATTTTAACAGTGCAGCATTTAAAATACTGGGAAGGGAAGATAGGATTTAAGATTTGTATTTGTGTAGGAAGCAGAACAGTGAGTTCATAAGAAGCAAATTCAAGTTTCAAATGCTTAAATTGTGACTTTTTTATAATATGATAGGACAATATTGCGGTTTCTTTAAGATTTGTGTTCCACTGCTGCTATACTTAGAAATTACAATTTGAGGAAAAAATCATGTAGAAGAAAGAAAAAGGGCTGCATGGCTTGAAGTTGTGTATCTGAGGCCAGTGATGAAGTCTGAGGGGAGCTGTGGGGTGGGGTAGGTAACCAACAGAACAATAGGACATTGGGCCAAGCCTCACTGCAAGGAGAAAGTTCAACAGTGGCAATCCCCACCCTGAGGTTTTTTCCCATCTGTGTCTGTGTTCTTTTAGGACAAGCATCAGCTTGTGCTTAGACTGTACATACGTATTAGGAAATAACACTGATGGAATGGGGAACAGGTTTTGTATGCTTTCACAGCTAGGTTTAAATCTCAAACACTTGTTTTATCTTTCTGGGTTTGGTAGTCTTCTCATTAAGACAGTTAGAGAATAAATGTCACCCCAGTATTGAATCTGCTTTCTGAATGGTCTCTGGCCATGCAATAAGCATGTCAGTATACTTCCAGTACTACTACTGAGCAGATAAATACCATTTCCTGTTGCAATTCCTTCTCTTCTTCTGGACATGGCCTTGGCTGTGTGTCAAAGGTGTATGCAACTTCTAATGTTGAAGAGTGTACTGCATCTTGCCCCAAGAGAAGGTATATGTTTTCCCCAGTCAGAAGACATTCTGGGAAGTGTGATAAATCCTTATCGTTAGTCCTTTAAAATATTGCAACCTTGCAATAGAATAGAGTGGAATGTGGTTATCAAATACAAAGCACGGCATATTTTTAAACTATTTTAACCTTAAAAAGGCTGCATAACTGATTTCTTTGGCAACAGTAGACAAACCAAAAAGGTGAACGGTGTTTGTGAACTGCTAAAGCCTTAGAAAAGTGAGCACAGTATGGTTAGATAGAATTATCTTAAGGAGAAGATTTCTTAAATGGATTGTAGTGGAGAACTGAGTAAAACTTTCATGTGGTGGCAGCAATAACACCTGTAACCTTAGAAGACCATTCTCAGCTTCGTTGCTTCAGAGATGCTGAGGTAGTTTGCAAATCTGTACTGTACTGTTGTCTTGAGGGGTGTTGGGACAGTAAGTGTGAAATATAACTGCAGAATTTAGAGAGTCCAATGGGAAACTTCAGTGGACGTGCTCCTGGATGGTGACCGTACACTTTGCTCTATTTCACGGATCTGCTGTGAAATATCCACAGATTATTTATGTCTTTGAAAAATCTAATTTATTTTTATACTTTGTTTTTTAAATTTTATGTTAAATTATATAGGTGAAAGCATCCTTTGAAATGGGAAGGTCAGCTTTTCTGGAGTCATTTGGACATCTACAGTTTTTTAATAGACAGGTTTGCTGATATGTTTTCAGTGAGCTGTGCCGATGATTTTAGGAACATGGGTTAGAACATGAATGTGAATCCACAGTCATGCAGAGGGGACTTTGGCATGATCAACCTGTGTAGTTCATAGCGTGACTGATACAGGGTATTTGCAGTGTAAAAAACATAGTGACTTAAAAGGAATTTTTTTGTTTACTATTTTTGTGAGCTGCTTATCAGCCTCAAGAGTATGTTCCAGGGTTGGATGTTATTAAATTGGAGCACTATAAAAAGATCAGTCAGAATGCCCAGACACTGTCAGTACAGATAATGCTCTTCTGCAGCCTCCTAATAAAAAAAAAAAAAAAAAAAAAGGACAGAGATTATATAATGTATCTGCCTGATATTTTAATATTCCTTGTTCCTAAAAAATCATGTTTGAAAATGCCTTATCAGCTGAAAAATCAGCTAGGACAAATGTATGCTGTGAAAGTAACATTAACGATGTATTGAATCCTTTAAATGCTTTTAGGGACTTGATGTTTTTATTGTTAGATGAAAAAAACAGATTTTATTCCTCGGAGATTTTTGGAGAAAAGATCGTGATCCTTTCCTGTCTCACTTTCCAATCTGTACTGGAAAAGTAAAATGTATTTTTGTCCTTGGACATGGCTCTGTGTCGGCACAGTTTCAAGATTCTCTTTTCAGAAGGTATTTTTGTGCGTTCCTCTGCAATTGATGGATTTCTAGTCTGTAAAAGAACACAGTAAACAAAAGCTTCTGAAGGAAGAGCCCACAGATTGTAGTTAATGTTTGCAAAGGCAGAAGTGTTTATGCTCTATGTATATGTGAAGAGGAGATATGGAAAGAAGCTATGTAATTGGATTGGACAGCTGCAATAGGGTGTAATAACATGTTTTTGTTCTGGAGCTCTGAGTTGTTTGATAAATGATTGAAAAGGAAATGTGTTCCTGGTGCATCTGTGTTTCTTTCCTTATGTTTAAGTTCTGTTACAACGTATAGTATTTCTGGGTTCAGGTTTTACATGAACTGGGAATATCTGCTTCCTAGAAAGCATGGAAAAGCCCATTTGAGCTTTTCTGTGACATGTAATAACATACCAACTTATGTACTTTGTAAGGAAATGTGATGATCCCTGAATTCAAACATTTGCTGTGATGAAAGGATGGAGGTTTGGTGTGGAGATCTGGTGCTGCTAAAGGTAGTGTTTTGCCACTGGTGGTACCCTGCATTAGTCAGTCCCATGTAAGAATTTGCCTTATAAATTAACTTTCTGCATGAATAATTTGTATTTTTTATTTGCACTTTACAAAAGCAGTCCTGAGCACAAATACAGACTGGGCAGAGAACAGTTTGAGAGCAGCTTTGAGGAGAAGGGCTTGGGGGTGTTAGTTGCTGGCTCCCCATGCACTGGCAGTGTATGCTTGTATCCAGAAGCCAACGGTGTGCTGGGCTGCATCAAAAGGATCATGAAGGCCGAAGAAGGTGATCCTGCCCCTCTGCTCTCATGAGACCCCCACTTGCACTCCTGTGTCCATCTCTGGGGCCACAACACAAGAGAGATGTGGAGCTGCTTGTGTGAGACCAGAGTAGGGCCATGAAGATGCTCAGAGGGCTGAAGTACCTCTCCTGTGAAGGCAGGCTGAGAGAGGTATCAGTGCAGACTGGGGGATGATTGGATTGAGAGCAGCCCTGCAGAGAAGGACTTGGGGAGATACTGGTGGAGGAAAAGTTGCACATGAGCTGACAATGTACACTCGCAGCCCAGAAAGCCAACTGTATGCTGAAGTTCCTAGAACAAGGAAGACATGGACCTGTGGAGTGGGTCCAGAGGAGAGCCATAAAGATGATCAGAGGGATGGAGCACCTCTCGTATGAAGACAGGCTGAGAGAGTTGGGCTTTTCAGCCTGGAGAAGAGAAGGCTTTGGGAAGACATTATAACAGTCTTCCGGTACCTAAAGGGGGCCAACAAGAAATCTGGAGAGGGACTTTTTACAAGGAATGTAGTCACAGAACACACAGGAATGTCTTTGAACTGACAAAGGAGAGGTCTAAATTAGATATTAGGAAGAAATTCTTTACTATGAGGGTAGTGAGACACTGGCACAGGTTGCCCAGAGAAGCTGTGGCTGCCCCCCATCCGTGGCAGTGTTCAAGGCCAGATTGGATGGACCTTGAGCAATTTGCTCTAGTGGGAGTGTCTCTGCCTGTGGCAGGGCAGATTGAAACTAGGTGATCTTTAAGGACTCATCCAACCCCAAACATTCTAGATTCCATGATTTTCTGAAGATTCAAATTGCTATCATCTCTAATAAACAGAAATATTCCTTGAAATTCTAGAAAGCGGCTTTCATATTCCAAGTCTATTGTGATTGTTATATGAGAAAATTTGTCACTGAAATTAAAATACTGACATAAATATTTTTAGATTGTCAAATTTGAATAAATAAGTATTTTTTCAGTATGTTCCACCTATGTATAAATTTTTGTCCTAGATTGTAAAGTTGACCAGAGTATTGTCTTTTTTTTATTCTTTTTAAGTGAAAGCTTCAGAAAGCATGTAGTTGGTATCTGAATTCTAGAGAAGAAGGGA
>NW_009933125.1:2451-63437 GCF_000696875.1 Nestor notabilis | reverse complement strand
AGCAGGAAGCTGGGTGTGTTACAAGCTATCTGGTGGGAGATGAGGATGAGGACCTGTGCATTTAAGAGAGGGCGACTGAAAAAGGCTATGGGTGAGACATGGCTGTGGGCCATGGAACAACAAGCTGGGAATGAAGGGTAATGGAAGAGAAGCCCAGAAAGGACAGAGTAGATGGGAATGTATGTGGGTATAGGAATATATGAAGCTTCCCATCTGTGAAGAGATAAAACATACAGTTGTTGTTTTAATGCATTAGTGCAAAGGCTTTGAATTGTGTTTGTATTAACATTGTAAATCCATCATGTCTAAGTTTCGAATGCTTGGCTTTATTATTGGTTGAAGTATTATTGGTTGCATTCTAAATTTTGGAAATGCTTCAGCAGGTGGTTGCTGGATTTTATTGCAGATTACAAGGATATATCACAAAGTAGAAATCTGCATCAGGCTTATGGCCATCTGCTAATAACTGAAATGAGATACTATTTTAAAAATAGGCCATTTATACATTTCAAAATGTGTGGATATTTCAGTGTTTGCTAGAATCATAACAGCACCTCTGGTTTCTGATCTGCCAGAGCAACTTTTGGAAATGTTTCCAAGAGACTAAATTATTTTTGTTGCAGTTGTGCAATTACAATTGTCAACACACAACTGATACATGGCTGTGATGACAGAGGAATATAGGATCACTGCTGTGCTATGTGATGAATCCAGCATTATTTCTTTGACAACTTGGTGCCTTTCTGAACCATGCTTGTAGAAATTTGGGTGAAGCTGGTGTTCCCACAAAACAGCATAGGTGCCTATCTTGCAGTGTCTATCTTTTGCAGACTGTAAACCCAAATGTATCATTTACTTGCAAAAAGACATTGTTATCTGGCCTTCATCTACAAGATGCTGAGATAACCCTACCCGGACTGTTCTCATTTGCTGTTAAGAATTACCCTTTGGGGGCTGAATGCATCCTGTTTGATAATCTTTTGCACTTTGTATCCTATTTAAATTGCAGAAGTTGCTTACTCTTAAGCTGTTGACATATATTAAGTAGTAGAATCTAGCTTGTTAACTGTAGTTGGGGTTGATACTATCATTCTTCAAGTGGCATGTGAACTACCTCATCCTTCCTTGGACTGCCACTTCTTTCAAGTGTACTTGACATGGGTCTTACAGCCACTTACACAAACCAAAGTGGTCATCTGCAGAATAGACTGGGTACCTACTTAAAAATGATGTGCTGAGAACTGTCCTTTTCTATTGCTAAACCTGCATGACATAAGTTCATTTTTCTCCCCTTTGTCTCTTTTTCCATTTTGCTTGCACTGCATAATTTTTGCAAGTCACTGATGCTGCTGTTGTTTGATTTACTGACATAAGTGGTTCTTTTTATTTAAACTCATTGGCAGACATACTTGGTTCTCCTTATTTAAACTCGTGGTGGTCTACAAGTTCTCTGTTCATAGCTTGTTCTTTCTTTGGTAATTGATTCCTGTAGGAAAGAATGATTCTCTCATGTTGCTTGGTATACCAATGTTCTGCCAGGTATAACTAACTTTGTAGAAGGTCTGGCCCATGATAAATAATCATGTAGTTTCTTTCAGTGAAATCAGTAAATAAATTAAATCTTTGAGGGAAAATATATCTCTGCCTGTAGCATGATGTGTCAGTTAAATCCTGTGAATTGTACCACTACTATTGAGGTGACTGCTACACGTGAAGGAAAAAACATTGTTAAAATATTTCCAATTATGCTTTTCTTCTGTCTTATGAGATGCTGCCTTTAAGAATAGATAGAATCTCTCTGCTTCTACTCCTCTACTAGTGGGTATCTTACCTGTTGTACAAAGTAGAAAAAAGTATATTGATTCATAATAGTCAAGCCGTGATGGCATAGGGATTTGTATTAATTTAGTTGCTCTTTGAGAAATCTCTGCAAATCACAGAACTTTTTTTTTTTTTTTTTTTTCTCCCCATGCTTTTTAGAACTTGTTTCAGATCCTGCAGGGCTGAATACCTGTGAACACCCATAATTATCTTTCTTTGTGAAACTTCATTTAGTTGAATTTTGTTATCTACCTCTTCTGCAATGCAAATAAATAACGCTGATTGCTTTTCATGAAGGTAGGTTTTATCCTTTCATGTAAGAATTTCTTTAACTTCCTATATTTCTGTATTGTGTGTTACGCTGAATCTCTTTGTCTTATTTAAACAGTTTCAAACCTAATAGCTGGTGCCAGTGAGGTATAGGCAAGAATGTTACATGATCATATTCTTCAGTAGTGAGGTATCAGCTTCCGTTACAGAATCATAGAATGGTTAAGGCTGGCAGGGATCTCTGGGGCTGATCTGGTGCAAACCTCTTCTCAAGCAGGGTCATGTAGAACTGGCTGCCCAGGACCATGTCCAGGCAGTTTTTGAGTATGTCCAAGGATGGAGACTCCACTACCTGGGCAACCTGTGCCATAACCTGTGACCTCACAGTCAGAGTGTCTCCTGATGTCCAGAGGAAACCTCCTGTGTTTCAGTGTGTGCTCGTTGCCTCTGGTCCTTTCATTAGGCACCACTGAAAAAATGGCTGGCTCTATCCAATTTGCATCTTCCCGTCACGTATGTGTATACATTGATGAGATCTCCCTTGAGCTTTCTCTTCTCCAGGCTGAACAGTCCCAGCTCTCTTGGCCTTTCCTTCTAGAAGAGATGCTCCAGTTCCTTCATCATCTTCGTGGCCCTTGGCTGGACTGTCTCCATTGGGTCCATATTTGTCTTGTACTGGGGAACCCAGAACTGGAGCAGGCACTCCAGGGGTGGCCTCACCAGTGCTGAGTAGGAACGGGAAGATGATCTCCCTCAATCTGCTGACAGTACTTTGTCTAATGCATCCCAGGATACCAGACACCTTCTTCGCAGCAAGGACACATTGCTGACACATGTTCAATTTGCTGTCCAACAGGACCCACAGGGCCTTTTCAGCCAATCTACTTTCTAGCTGGGCAGCCCCCAGCATGTCTTGGTGCCTGGGGCTGTTCCTCCCCTGAGCTGTAGGACTTTGCACTTCCCCTTGTTGAACTGTATGAGGTTCCTCTGGGCCCATTTCTCCAGCCTGTCCAGGTCCCTCTGGATGGCAGCACAACCCTCTGGTGTATCAGCCCCTCCTCCCAGTTTGGTGTCCTCTGCAGACTTGCTAAGGGTGCGCTCTGCCCACTATCCAGATCGTTAATGTATATATGAAATAGTATTTGTACGCAGTAATGACTTCTAGGGCAACTGCCAGCTCCTGACCTCCAATCAGACTTCATTCTACTGATAACCATTCTCTAGGTGTGGCTGTTCAGCTGGCTTTCAGTCTGCTTCACTGTTCGCTTATCCAGCCTGCACATCAGCAGCTTCTCTAAGCAGATTGCATGACATGCACCGTCAGAGGCGGAATGAAGTTCAGGTAGACAATGTGCACTGCTATCCTCTAATCTGCTATGCCACTGTCGAGGCTGACTGTGTTAATCAAGCATGACTTGCTCTAGGTGAAGCTATGCTGACAACTGCCAATGATTTTATTGTCCTTCATATGGTTGGAAATTATTTTAAGGATTAGCTGCTCCATCACTTCCCCAGGAATCGAAGACCAGCCTGTAGTTCCCCAGGTGCTTCTTCTTGCCCTTATTAAAGATAGGAGTGACATTTGCTTTCCCTCTGTCTTCAAGTCCTTCTCCCAGTCTCCATGATGAATCAAAGGTTTTCAAGAGTGACCAGCCTCAGAATGACATCTGCCAGCTCCCTAAATGCTTGTGGGTGCATCTCATCAGGTTATGTTCTTATGTGTGTCCAATTTGCTTAAGTCTTTCCTGACCTGATCCTCTTCCACTTAGGGTATGTTGTCTTTGGTCTAGCATTTCTCCCTGGTTTGTGGGGCCTGGGATTCCTGAAAGCCAGTCTTGCTAGACAAGGCTGAGGTGAAGAAGGCATTCTTCCATATCCCTTTTCACCAAGTCCCCTGCATCATTCAGCAGTGGGCCCACATTTTTCATAGCTTTCCTTTTGTCACCTGTCTACTTAGAGAAGCTCTTGTTGTCTTTGTCATCCATGGACAGATTCAAGTCCTTTTGGCCTTTGTCTTTCTTAACCTCATCCCTACACATTCGGACAACATCTCTATATTCCTCCCTCATTACCTGCTCCTGCTTCCTTTTTGTGTTTAAGTTTTGCCAGGAGCTCCTTGTTCACCCATGCAGGCCTCCTGGCATTTTTGCCTAACTTCCTACTTGCTGGGATAGACTTCTTCTGAGCCTGGAGGAGGTGATCCTTGAATATTACCCAGACTTCTTGGGCCCCTTTCATTTCACGACCTTATACTTTCCTTACAAGAAATATATGTCCGAAATTGTCAGATTATTTAAATGTTTCCTTTCATTCTGCAGAGTGGTATGATTTCGATTTAATAGATTTTGCATGGTTCTGCTTTAAAGAAACAACACAAAATAAATGGCAAACTAATACAAAGGACTACCTACACTGCTTTTTAAAAAAAAAAAAAAAAAGGAAAACCTTTCCACTCTTCCTCTTTGTGCCCTTGCTGCTAATTTTTAGGGGAAGTTATAGTGGCTTTTCTTGGAACAAGTCTTCCTTCCAAGAGAACAAAGGAAGAATTTTGCAGTTTTAGTTCTCCCCAGATGTTGACATTTGGTGTGTTCTATCACATGTATTGCTGCGTTCATAAGGATCTGAAAAAGCAATGCTACAGAAATCACAGTAGGAAAGTTTAAGTTTAGATTTTGGTTTTGAAATGCAATTATGTGTGAGTTTCTAGTGATAATGAGTTTGGTGTTAATGCAGAATCCAGCTCAGTTTGTTCACCTAAGTCAACTTTGAAATTAAACTTCCATTTCAAAGACATTCATAGTAAATTCAATCTAAGAACGTGAATAATTCCTGATGTGGGTATAAGTATCCTGGTTGCTTAGTGCTGCGTAATACCAAGTTCCTTGGAAATGACAGACCTGTCTGGCATGTATGTGTGTTACTGTCAGTAACTAAGGGGATGGCATTTCTGAGAAGCAGAAAATTCTACAGTGATAAGAATTCATACATGCCTACGTTAATTCACAGTTTTTAAGCACAGCTCCTCATGGATTAAAACAAAGTTAAAAATTAGTAATTCCATTTTCCTTTCCCATGGAAGGAACCATCTGTTAACACCACTGGTCTATTACAGCTACATGAACACTCAGTTTGGTACTTGCTCCAACCAGGATGGGAGTACTCTTCAGTGTGGGAAAAGCAGAGAATAGCAGTTAGTGTCCATTTGGGGGAAGGGGGAGTGGGGGTAAGGGAGGAAGAAGAAGAAGTGAACCTCGGACTTATCATGAGAAGTTAAATGAGTTTCTCGTTTATGAGCACTTGCCATTATTGCTGATTCTTGGCTTCAGGGGGTTTCAGGGCATCATTCTGACAACTGAGTTAGTGCTAATTTTAAAATCTAACAGTAAAGAATTTTTTTGCATACTGGTTGACTGTTTAAACTCAGTCTATGTTCTTATAATCATGTGGTCTCTTTCTTTTTCATGTGTCATTACCAGAGCTTAATGGCTTTTAGTTTGAAAAGAATTGCAAGTGCCCAAATGAGCAATATTAAGTGCTGCAGAACAACACAGTATCTGTGGCAAAACATGCTTTATGTATGTGAAATTATAAAAATGTACAATATCTAGATTTTCTTTGAAAAGAGGGAGAGAATTCTCCCTATAAGAAATGTACATAAAGACATAAGAGGACACTCAGGAATTCTAGAACTGGTTTTGAAAGTTTTTTTTTGTTTTTTTTTTTTTTTTTGCTATTTTGTACTACCTGTGAATTTCTCCTTCATTTCTTCTAAAGCTGAAAATACATGATCAAAACAGGTTTGCCATTGGATTACTGAGATATTAAAATGATTAATTTATGTAGTCTTTCAGAGACAATGAAGTAATTCACAGTCTATTTATAGTTCTGTTTTCCAGATTTTCTAGGTTTTTCCCATGCAACTGGGCTATATCTAAAGCTGTCTACTTATTTGGCTGAATGGGAATTGCAAACAGTTGGTAGTCTTATATTACCTGTCTGACTTATCCTGGAATGGTTGAAGGACCAAGTTGCCAAGATTTAGTGGGTGTTATTTAGGCTAAGGCGTAATACCCTGTCTTTTGCACAGGAAAGACAACTAGAACAACTGATAGAGTAAGCTTTGCGTTAAATTTGAAATGCAAGTAACGTACAGTACCATTGCAATGACAGTGATTCTTTGTACTTTATAATGCATTTCATTTGAGAGCTGAAATAAGCTGTATGCCATTACTGATGTAACTGTAGTGCATGAGAACTTTGAATTTATTAATTACATTACATGCCTTATGAGAAATCTTGTTAGTCAAACTGATAATTCCAGTTGCCTGGCTTGGTCTTGTGAAGTGTGTCGTATTAGAGCATGGATATGAAATTACACTTGAAAAACCACTTTCTAGATAAGGTTTTTAGAGGATTTTAATGGTAGGCTAAGTTGGGACAGTTTTACTTGTTAAGAATGACAGTGTTGCAGCTTTTAAGCGGATTTGATGACATTATTTGAAGAGATGGGATTTAGTAATTTTGAGAGAATAGATTAAAATAAAGGTGGCCATAACACACAGAAACTTTTAGACCATGGTGTCTCCTATTTAAATGTTTAAAGATAAATTGTTAGCAAAACTGTTGGCAGTCCTTTTCATCCTACATGATAATAATTGTATTTAGAGCCCGGAGGCTCAATCAGTAGACATTTATTGAATTTTATAGTTTGCCTCTGGGTAGGTTTTTCTGCTTCTCAGTTTTCAGTGCCCGCAGCTCATTCTGAGCTCATTATGTAAAGCTCATTATGTAAAGCCATAATGCCATGTGTGTTCTCAGTTTTCATTAGCCCTTTCAGCCCTCTTGCAGTTGCTAACTTACTGTTTCTGCCCTTAATCCCTTTGCTTTTTATATGTGCCCATCTTCCTCTTCTCTATCTCTGTCTTTTTTTTTATTTTACACTCTTGAGATTGGCATCTGGAGTTCTCACTGATAGTCTTCAGTGAAGGAAGAAGGAATCCTGCCTCTTGCAGGGTTGACTGTAGGAGGCTGCAACTGTGTGGAGAAAGGGGCCAATCCTGTACATAAAATGCCATGTTTCTGCCATGTGGTTAATTAGCGTGATGTTGCAGCAAACGAATAGTCACGATTAAACCAGTATAATAACTAAATATGATGAGTATAATAACTAAATATAATGCAGTTGTGCTCAGGCTAGCACAGACATGGGGAGGGTGATCCCAGGTGGTGTTGGTCCAGCCATAATGCAGTGCTGTGCTTCTACTTGAAACCAGTGCTAGTTGTGTACCCTTAGATTTAGAGTTCTTGAGGATTATACAGTACTTAAAAACCTAACAATAAAAGTACGACTTCTGGAGAATTCATGGTTGTGTTTTGTCTTACAAGTTACTTCTTTGCTGCAGAGTATACTGAAAAGTCAAGCTTCCTTGGTAGGTTTTGACACTATGAGGAGTGGTTTTCCTGGAGAACTCACAAGTGCTGATGAGGTTGAGTTTTGCTGGCATTCCAGTGTATCAGATTACTATTTTGCACATAGCTGTTTCTTCCGATTTTATGTTGGATTACCACTCTGCTAATTGTAAGTGACAATAAATTCCCTGTGAGCCCTCCTTCAATCTCTGGAACTATCCTCCTCTTCAGTAACTTTTTCCTGCTGTGACATTTGAGAGAGGTCTGAATGTAGTTAGTTCTGGTCATTCTAAGCTAGATTCCTTATAGTAATTTGCAAATGTCATATGTCTAGTAGTTCCCTAACCTCAGTGCCACTGCTATTTCTCCTCCTTGCCCACAATCAGAGTCTTATGGCAGCTTGAAAAGGAAAACAAAATATTTAAAGCAGGGAATAAAACATAACTGAATATTTTGATGTTACTCAACCATATACTTGTTTCCTCATAAAAGAATAAATGGCTTTGAAGTTTAACTTAGTTCTGTTCAGCCTGGTGGTCTACTAGCTTCCCTTTGGTATTTTAATAGAAATGATAAAAAAAAAACCAATTGATCTAGACAAACTGAGACCTTTGCAATATAAACCAAAATCCTTCTAATTTAGTGAAAATTTTCATAAGCTGTGTGAAAACATTGCTTCTCATTGGCTGAAAGAAAATGAACACTGAAGTAAGAAGAGAATGCGAAGGACTAGTTGTTTGATAGGTCATATTCCAAGAAATGCATTTTGCAAGCTTGGCAATATGTTCAAATTTTAGTTGAAACATATCAATTTATAAATTGGCAAACATAAAAATAATATCCTTACTTTTGTTCACTTTTTTTGTCTGATTTTGCTCTTAAAAAAAATGAAGTGCAGTCCTAAAGCATCTGAAAGCTGCAGTTTCTATAATACTGGCAAGAGGGCTGTGTTTGATTTTTCTGTCTGAAACTGGGTGACATGAAAAAAGTAATTAATTGATATTCTTGCTTGAGCAATAGCTGCTGACAAGAATTCATTGTCTTGGTAGTAGACTAATAAAAATCACATGGTTTTGTTAGTTGACTAAGCAAGGACTTAGAATAATTTTTTCTTGGAACAATTTTGTCTTTTCTCCTTTATTTCTCACTTTCATTTGAATTCTTAAGCTTTTCCTGGATTCGTGTTGTTATGTTTGAAGGGGAAGTTATTTCTTGTAGATCAGAACCTTACACTTAAACATGTCATGGGTTTTTTGTTGTTTTTTTTTTTTTCTTTTTGAGTTTTTTTTTTTAATGCAACAAGGCAGTGCTGATACTAGCGTTTTTTAAGTTCTCTGTTATATTAACGTAACCTAAGGAGTAATTTAGCAGAGCCACCAGAACAATAGGGCTCACAATGTTTGCTTATAAATACCATGCATTTACAAAGCTGTCTTTGCAATTAAGAACCCTAGTAGGCAGTGGCTAAATTTTATTATTGCAGTGCACATTTGGTTGGGTCCTGGTCTGTACTTCAGTGACAGTAAATTTAACTTCAGGAGCCCTGTAGAATGTAGAGGGGAGAGAAAGGGAGAGGGGAGGAGAGAAAGAAGAAAAGGGAGAAGAAGGAAGCAGAAGGAAAAAGTTGTACTCATTGTTTGCGGTTGTTGAAAATACCGACTTGTTCATTTTTTAACAGCATGCTTAATACTAGACCAGGTAATGCCTGTACCACCTTACTTTTATGTCTGATTATCTGTTTTCTGTGCTCCAGTATCCAGTCTGAAGGTAAGAGCTGGTATAAATGTTACCATTCCTTCTGGATTATTTGTTGGAAATAAAGACATGACCATACCCAGTCAGATGGAATTTGTCCTTCTAGGGGTCTGGTGGTGTTGAGAAATAGTTTTAATAATTGTGGTACCACAGTGTGAAGCAGTAACTTTCAGATGTCTATGAAGTGCTGATGGGAAGGGGCATAGAGATGTTTGAGCTCAGTACTCTGCTTCCAGTGTTGTGCTGTTAATGTGGGCAAGGAATGGATAGAAGTGAAAAAAGGAGCTCTTCTGAAATGTAATTTGGAAAATTTTCACTTTTTTTTCACAGAAGGCTGGAGGATAGAGCTAGATGCAGAAGTCAAGCTTCCAGGAGAAGTAATGATAAAAGACAGTAATTTGTTACATGTAGGGATTCACATCTTAGCACAGTAAAGCATTAGAACACAGTAACTTGAAGCAACTAATCTTGCCTATGATAGGTTTTGTTTACTGAGGTAGGTCTACACAATGTTCTTAGTGAGTTTTTATATGAATGCTGAAATTACCGTAGGAAATTAATTCCTATTTTTGTTAAAAAGTTCAGTGCAGATTTTCCAGAAGTTCTGTGGCTGAATGAGAGCTAGGCTAGTGTCATGATTCTGTTGACAAGTTTTTATGACTGTTGGGAAACATTGTACAGGGTTTTTTTAACTGTTCAGAAAATAAATGTTGTTTGTATCTTGGGGGAAAAAAAATTAAAAGTGGTCCCATTTTCCACTTCACTAAAGCCTGTGAACCAATTGGGATGAGTGGCTTCCATATACAGGAAAAAAAAAACCAAACAAACCCAAACCCTTAGGAAAAGACAAATCAGTATATTGAAGCGGAACACAAGCAAAAGATTGAGTGCTTTCCTTTTGGGTCCTAAATGGCAATACGTGTAATCTATTCAAGAGCTTTATGCTGGGGTAGCTGCAATACATGAGCAAAAACACATGGGAATTTAATATCCTTGAGCCTTCTAAAGTTGCAGTCCAGTTGACTGTTGTTTGTGGCATATAGCTTTCAGGAATTACAGCAGGATTATTTGGACTTTTTTTAATGTGTAAGATTCTTGGCATGAATTCCAGTCGAGGTGGAACAGAAACCCATTAGGGATGGCAGAGATTCCAAATGGGTAATTGTTTTAAAAGGAAGAACGGTAAGTACATATAGTGTATTTGTCCCAGGGTCAGGGGAAACTTGGTGATCCCTCCCTTCCCATGTTTAATTTATTCAGAAAAAACCCTACTGTTATTTATGTCTATTTATCTACCTTTACAGGGTTGTTCTGAGCATTAGTCAGTATTTGTCAATGTTTTAAAACCACAAAATACCGTGTATCTACCTATATATTACTTACCCCTTTGAAATGTCACTTGTATTGGAAAAAAGACGGCTGTTTTTTATTTACGTAAGTGCTGATAGAAACAGTCATCGTTTGGAGATTTTTTATTTTTTTTTTTCTTAAGCTAAATTGTCTACAGAATCATGTTTTTGGGAAATGAGGCTGACACATTCTGCTCTGTAAGTATCTGTATTTCATTTTTTCCTTCTTTGCACAATTGCTTTGAGCCTCCAGAGTCTGGCCATTTGTTTCTCCTAAACTGTTGTTCAGTGATATTGTAGCTTTGTCCTCACCTTGCTGTAGTTTAAATGGACTGCTATAGTATCTTTTCTTGGCTCTTGGAATATTTTATTTTAGGGCTTTATCAGCCTTTCCAAAATGTTTCTCCTGCTTCCACTTTTGAATATATGATAAATCCAGATATTTTGAGCAATGCCATGAACTTTTTCTATTGCTGTTGCACTGATATTCTCCGTTGTTAACAGTGTGATATTAAGTATGTCTTTCCCATGTTTTTCTTCATGTTTTCCTATTCCTTTGAGCTCTGCTTTCTCTGGCGGTGTTCCAGAGAAGAGGACATTGTTTCTCCAAAGGATTACTTGGATTACATATATATAATTTAAAACCTGATGATTTCAAGGTCTGTTTTGTTATATCAAAATACTGGTCTTTGTTACAGTGAGTGCACTACTGAATATGTCTGAGAAGCATGACTGAAATCTTACAGCCATGGTGAAAGTAGGCAGGATTAATTTTTTTTAAAAGGTCGCTCTTTGCTCTCTACTAGTTCTCATCCTGATTAGTTTTGGTTCTGTTTGAAGACTGATTATTTGACCTATTAAATGAATATGCTGGTGTACAGTGGTAGTAATAATAATCTAAAAGCAATTATTCGGGTAGCTGTCCAAAGGGCTCTGGTATTTTAAAAACCTTTTCTGCTATGAATCATGGAGCAGACTTGGCTGTTATTGAAAATCCAGACAGCCCAGCATTTCAAAGTAATGTTCTGTCTGGCATCTTCTGAACAGGGCACAGCTATCAACCAAGCAAGAAGATACGGCAGTAATTTGACCACGTCCTTATCTCTGCTCTGGTATGCAGCTACCAATAAAGGATGTGGGAAACGTATTAGTGCATCCGTTTATGCAGTGCAACTTTAAAGCAGGTGGCAGAACAGGAGAATTTTCACTCTCATAGCAAATTTTAGATTTTCTTTTTTAAGAATTAGCTCTCAGTGTTTCCATGTTTCTCTCTAATTTAAATTATATTGTTTAATAAGTGTACTTCTGTAGGTTTTGAGGATGAGAGTCTTTATCTCCAGGGCACATGGGTCTAGCAACTCTCTTTGGCACTTGGTTCTCTTGAAAAGTTTGTTATATTGATGCCTGTTTAATCTCAAATCGAGGATTTATTTTGCATTGAATTTTGTTCAGATTTTGTTTGTGCCTTATGGTGACATCATGCTTCTTGATTACAGGAGTTCAGTATCCTGATAAAGTGAAGATTTAAGAGAGCTACTTGCCCTTGATGACTCATGTCTTGAAGAATAGTGAAAGGGCTTGACACAGGATTAAATTATTCTTTAATAGACAGTGATTGGTCTTGATGGAGGTGAAAACTGTGGATGAAATAAAACAAGAATGTCAACTTCATTTCATAAAAGCTATCCTGGTATCAGCATGGCTTTCAGGGGTCAGAGGTCTGTGCAAATCATGAGGAGTCATAATTTCCACAAACCATGTCTTTTTAGTTTTACTGACTGTATCTTTTAAGAGCCGCGATTAGGCAATGCAATTAATCATCAAGGGAGTTTGGGTTTATGGTGTATATTCAAAGAAAACTTTTTCTAAATTGCTGGAGCTTTGTCTTGTGTGCGTCGAGTGAGTGTAGTAACAAGTGCTTAATTTAAAGGGATGCTGTCAACATAAACATGCTCCTTTTTATCTTTTTTTTTTTTTTTTTAAGTTGAGGGGAGCCTGAGAGACCATGCCAATTCCCTTGCCAGCATTGTGATTTCATGGCTGTGCTGCTTTTTGCTTTCCAGCAGACAATAAGAGAATTTATTAGTATTTCATAAACATGTAAAGTTTATAAAATATAAAGAATTTAAAATACATAGGTAACTACTTTCCCCAAGTGGTGGTGTTGGGGGGGTGGGGTGGTGTTTGAGTTTTTTGGACTTTTTTTTCCTTTTTTTTATTTTAAGGAAGTCCTGTACCTTCTCAGCATTCAGATTCTTGCTTCTTTTGTTATAACAGACTACATTCACTAGCTAGCTAAAAATTATGTTTCAAATGTACTACATTAAGGAGCTGACAGACAAGCTCCTGCACATCTTACTGTGGCAACCTGAGAAGCTGCTGTTTATCAGCTGTCTGCACCACCTCTGTTGGAGGTTGCTATTCCAGTGGATTGCTTTGCTTTAACTCTGCTCAGGCTAAACCCCAGCTCCATTTATTTTAAATCCCTCTTCATTAGAAGTGTTGCCTTCCATTTAGCAACCAACGAAGGACAGGCAGGACATCCAGGCTCCTAACTGCTTCTTCTGCCCTTGATGTCTGAAACGTTATGTGACCGTGATGCCCCATAGATAATACCATGATTTTTGTTCTTGCTTACATGCAACCTGGCTGGTCTATCATGAGCTTCCAACTGAACCTTAGAATCTCCGTCTTTCTGAAATGATCTTAAGTATTTTCTACAGTTGGTATTTTTCTGGAGATACTTACCTTTATAATGTTTAAGTGCAAGTGTCCAGATGCAATTTTTTTATTTTTTTTGTGTGAACTAACTTAGCATTGAAAAGCAAGAGAGGAGCACAGGTTAAAAGCAGTAGTGTAGAATCAATATTAAAACTACTCCCTTAGATTAAGTGCAGCGTGGTCTCTCTTCTCTTTTTTTTTTTTTCTGTTATTTCTATTTTTCCTGCTAGTAAAATACTACTGAATATGTAAAGTGGATAGAGGAGAAAACACCATTAACTCCTGTCTGTGACCACATGAAGCTTACAAGAAAGCTTTTGGGTTTTTGTCACACTTCTTTCTCATCTTTTGTGTAGCGACCAGGCATCAGATACGGTTTAATCAAAAACAAAGGATATAAAGGAAGCACAGGACAGGTGCAAGGGAAATTACATCCCCTTTATCTCACATCTAGTTCAAGGTTGTGTGCAGTCTGTACAGCTGAATTTCAAGTACTTTTGTCTTCCAATTTAAGCTACCATTCATGCAGTAAAGTACGCCTGGCCTTCAACCAAAGCCTAGCAAAACAGACCAGTGTGATGCTAATCTGTACTTGCAGGTAACAAGGTAATTTGTGTGGGAACCAGGATTCTGATTTGCAGTGCATCAAGAGCAGCAGTAAGAGGTACAGCACTTTCAAGGAAAAAGAATTTGCAAATGGGGGCAGAAGGAAATGGGACTGCACTATACATGAATACACTGTTATGGTCTAAATGGGCTTAATTGTTAATAATGTGCCTGAGTCTTCAGCTGATGGAGTAGCAATAGAGTAGGAAAGACCTATAAGTACCTATCTGTCCTCTTCAAGTTGAATCCATTTAGTTCACAGAAAAGAGTCCAACACAATTGGGAATGAAAATATACGTCATGTTTGAAAAATAGAATTGTAACAAACATGGGGAAAAAAGCATTCCCATTACAACTATGCTCACAAAAGGACCTATGCTGGCAAAACTCTAGTGCCTTGTGTATAGACTATATAATTGCATTGGTTATTCCTATATATCGTGCTCTATTACTTCACCTTGGACGAGGTATACTGAGTATCAGGTTTTCTTATTTAAAATGTGTAGTTCTCTTACCCTACTCTTGTGGATTTCAGTTATAAAATTACCCACTCCCACACCCTATTACAGCTTACCTCCTCATCCCCCACTAAAGAACTCCCAAACTTCACATCAGTGAGCTGATTTACTCCTGTGAATTTCACATATTTAGGTCATTAAATTAATTGTACATCCCTTGGAGGTACCTGTACCACCTCTGTCAAGTGCAATTCATATGCTGAGAAGCACTAGCAGAGGCCTCCCAGGTAGGAATCTCTGCATGCTGTAGCAGTCCCTATTGTAATTTGAAATGCTTGTGGTATTCTTTTACAGATGAGTTTTTTGAGAGTCATTGTAAGCTAAATACCTACATCCCAGGGAAATGAGTTTGTACTCCGAAATTGTTGTACTCCCTGGAAAACTCCAGTTTGTCGTTTTGGAGACAGATTCCAAGATTGTCTCTCCAAATCTGTGATAGACTATAATCCTGTTTCAGGTGAGCTTTCTTCACCTGTATCTTTTCAGTTCAGAAAAATGTCATAAGATTCCTTTTGACATTTAAGGGAGGTACAGTCTAATACTAGCCTCTCTATATAAATAAAGATGTGCTCTACTTGTCTCCATGTAGCAATCTATAGCTACTAATATATAAATAGCCACGGTGCTAATTTGGTGACTTGAATTACCTAAAGTTAGATGGCTAAATACACTTTTAATGTACGTGTCTAATAAAGACATGAAAAGCAGTAAAAAAAGTTAGCTTCTTTCCTATTCTTAATTTATTTCTTCAAAAAGCAGCCTATCATAACAGTTACCAGGAGAGATGGTTCTTCTATATTCTTTCAGGCATTCCTTATTCCTCCCAAATGAGTTTGTTTTCTTTTTTTTTTGATTGTCCACATAAAAGATATTTTAACTTTTGAGCCATTAGATGGTTCAAAACATGGCCATCCTTATACTGGTCCACATTTTCACCTTCTTCCAGAAGAGGGGTAGTGGTAGTTGTAAATAAGTGTTTGAATTTCTTTGTAATTTTTAAAAATTTCCTTTGATTCCCTCAGTATCGTGTTTCAGATAATGATAAAAGAAGTAAAGTTATACAGTGTACCTTTGCTTGGTCTTGTAGAATCCTTTAACTGTATTTTTTTGAATTCCAGCTCAAACATTTTGACCTCAGAGCTTTACTGACCATGGTCTGCTGATTTAAAAAATAAACACAGAAGTCTTGTTTTGCCATAGTCTCCTCTGTGTGTGTCACATTAGTTGTGTACAGGTTGCCCATTGTGTGCCAGGCTGGGGTGCCTAAAGCTGGGAATGTTCCATTGATGACAGCAGCCACAGCAGCAGTTTCAGTTATGGTTAGTGCCCAGTCACTTTTTTTAATGATCCTTCCAGATGACACAGTATTTCCATGTGAGACACATAGCCCTTAGCTAAAGGGAGAGCTATCATACTGTGGGGCTGCTAAAGATGGTAATTTTTGGAAAAAAAGCATAAGAAAAGAGTCCTGTCTGATTTAAGGGTGAGATTTAATATTTGTGTGAATAAAATGCATGTTTTATTATCTGGAATGCTGTAATTAATTAACTTCCTTGTGATGAAAGGAAGTGGAGTTGTTCCGATATTATATGTGACAAAACAGTAAGGGTTTGTCTTCACAGGGCTGTTTTGCAATTGTTCTGTTAGCTAGTGCACTGCTGTATTTAAACAGCTGTAATTATACTGGTAAGAATTCCCTGAGACTCTCCTGTAAGTAGAAACATGTCTGTTTCTGGTTGGAGGTGTACTGCTTTGGAGGCAATTTGAACTGAGCCAGAAAAGGAAAAACAACCCCAACCTTTTGGCTAAATACAAAATAATACCAAATACCCAGTAACTTACACTCTGTAGCTGTGGTGTTTTAAGCATTTCTCTCATGCTGTATAGCCTTCTTGGCTAAACAAGCCTTGAATAGGTTAGTAATGTGCTTGTGTCACTGTTCATTCTGGTTATTAATACTCTATTACTGTTTCCCTGTGTCTCTGTCTTCTCCCTATAACATTTCTACATACACTTTTTTTTGCTTGGCCTAGAGGGCTTCTTTTGCAGAAGAGTTCATACATGCAATAGTAGTGCAAAAGTGTCCTGGGTTCAGCTACAGCAGTCATTTTTTCTCCTTCTTAGCAGCTGATGCAGTGTTGTGGTTTTGACTTTCAGCCTGGGAACAACGCTGGTAACACCGATGTTTTTAGTTGTTGCTCAGTAATGTTTACTCTGACCAAGGACTTTCTCAGTCTCATGCTCTGCCAGAGAGGAGGGAAAGCTGGGAGGAAGCAGAGACAGGACACCTGACCCAAACTGGCCAAAGGGGTATTCCATACCATAGCACGTCATGCCCAGGATAGAAACTGGGGGGGAGTTACCCGGAAGGCCCAGATTGGTGCTTGGGTCGGGCTGGGTATTGGTCGGTGGGTGGTGTGCGGTTGTGTCCTCTCCCCTTGTTATTTCCCTTATCATTATTATTAGTAACAGTAGTGGTTTGTATTATACCTTAGTTACTGGACTGCTTGTTACCGGACTGCTCTTACGGAACCGGTGGAAGTTACATTCTTTTGATGCTCCTCCCCATCCCTCTGGGAGCAGGGGGAGGAAGAAGTGGGGGAGTGAGCGAGCGGCTGCATGGTTCCGAGTTACTAGCTGGGCTTAAACCACAGCAGTTTTAAGGGCAGTATTCTGACCAGTATCACTTCAGTTTCAGGATGGACAATATTCATTTATATTTATGTTAAATGTTAAATACGATTCTATTAACATGTAGCTGAAATGAAAAACAACTATGCAGCAAGCTCTGCAACTCCAAGTCTAACCTTTTAGATCAAACTCCTTGGAAGCTAAAAAGTCTAGTGCAGACTGAGCTAACTCTTGGTGATGACATAGAACTGGGGAAGAAAGCAGAAAAAGAGAAGACATTAAATACAGCAGGAATTGTGTCTTAATGTATTTTTCTGTATTTCTTTAGGTATTTTGGTCATATGGCTAGGTTAAATCACTTCAAATATTCTTCCTTGTAGGCTGGTACAGCTGTTATTTTAGCTTTTGCCTTTTTTTAGAAGATGCAGATGATTTTTGAATGATTTATTGATGACCTTGGAAAATATGTCAACTGGAAAACTATTCAAGTTGTAGATGGGAAGATCCATAAAATCATCTATTCCACATCTCTGCCAATGTAAGAGTGCTTCCTTATGTATATTTAGTTACCCAGTCTAGGTGTATGTTTCCCAAGTGATGGAGTCTTTAGCATTTCCTTTGGAAGGTCATTATACAAATCTGAATGTTGTTGTCAGGATCCTCTTTTTTAAGCTTTGTCTGAGTATTCTTTGTTTTACTCCATCACTTTTACATCTACCTTTTTTGGTTTTAAACTCTGCATTTCTGTGTTTTCATCTGCATAAGAGAGCGCCAATTTTTTTTTCAATTGTGGTGCTAATATGAGTACACTTGCCAAATTTTCAAGTTAAAAACTTGAAAATTCAGCTGCAGAGTAGCTCCTCTTGGACAATCATTCATGCCCAGTCTTTAAACTATTTTTGCTTATTTTCTTATTTTCTTGTCTCCATCCTTATGGTTAAGGTTGCTTACCTGTACCTTGTAACACCTCGTAATAGTAAGTTAGTGGTAAACCAAATACTATTGAGTGAAGTTACCTTTGTCTCTCAAAATAATTATTTTCTTGCATTTCAGTGAGATTTCCTACTATTTATAAATGCTCATGTTTTTCTTGATCTGCGTATTGGTTCATATTAATACCATTTCATTAATGAATTCAACAAGCCTCTCTCTGATAGGAAAATGAGCAAAGTGGCCTCTTCTCCCAGTAAACGGAAGAAACTGCAAGTTCTTTTTTGCAACTCTTCATAAGACTTTTCTTTCACAAGAAATAGTCTTGCAGTCACACTGTAGGTCACACTGTAGGAGGATAAGAGAAGGCATTAGACCAGAAGTCCTTCTTAGGAAGAGCACTTATAACACTTGAATTACACCCAGTGTAATTTCACACTGGGAAAGTTGTTCCAGTGTATCAGACAGAGAATATTGCATGTTTCTCTATATGTTCTGTATATTTGAGGGGTGGTTATTAGTATCTATGATAATTTTAAGGTGCAAGTATTTTTCCCTATGGGTGTTGGCAGGCTGAAAGGAGAGAGGACAGAAAACTATATGAGGAGGAAGTCTACTTGTTTACTTGGCATTACAAGAGCCAAGGTTTTAGTTGTTTGGGTTTTTTGGGGTTTGTTGTTTTTTTGGGTTTTTTTTAGAAATGATGACATAAAGTCTGTGTTAGTGTACAGATTTGTGTGCTGTGTGTCAGCGCTTGTCTTGTTACTTGCTTCATCAGTTTCTTGTATTGTGTTTCTGACCTATTGATGAAGTTTTCCAACCTAAGGCTGCAAAGAGACACTGAATGTATCTGGTCCTTTTAAAAAATACCCTTAGTCACTAGTGCAGGCAAAAGAGAAAAGGTGCCAAAATTGTTTGTTGGAGAATTACATGAGCAAGCAGTTCTCATTAGAAACACAGCATTTGGGAATCTTCCTATCTCACTGTACCAGTTATACCCTGTAATCCTATCCTGACCTATATGGAATTTTCAGACTAAACACTAGGGCAGCAGAATTAGCTGGTAGGTTGCACTTTCATCAGCGTTTATGTGATTATCCAATTAGGTGAAAGTGCAGACCTTTAATTTTTTTAATCTCATTACCGGTTAGTACTGTTCTGAAGAGTTGCTTGGGGTGGAACAATGGATGATAACTGATGCATTAACTTCGTGAATCAAACTACAACAATTTATTTCATCGTGGTGGGTTTTTTTTTTCCCCTGAGAGCAGTGCTGGGAACCATTTTTGACATGTTTACAGTGTTTGAAGGATAAAATTGTTTTACAACATCTTGAATTAACCAATATGATTGTGGTTAGTTTTCACATTTTAGCATTAAATTACTTTGCATTGTGTTACAAAACATGAACTGTTGGGAGAAGACGAGGAATGTTCAGTTTCAAGCATTTAACATGCCTAAAATGAGATTTAGCTATGATGAGCAATTGTGCATGTCATCGATTTCGTAGAATCATAGAATCATTCTGGCTGGAAAAGACCCTTAAGATAATCGAGTCTAACTGTGAACCTAACGCTACCAAGTCTACCACTAAACTATGTCTCTTAAGCGCCATATCTACCTGACTTTTAAATACCTTCAGGAGCCCAAAACTGACCACAGTGTTTGAGGTGCAGCCTTACCAGTGCCCAGTACAGGGGGATGATCACTGCCCTGGCCCTGCTGGCCAAACTGTTGCTGATACAGGCCAGGATGCTCTTGGCTTTCTTGGCTGCCTGGGCACAGGCTGGCTCATGTTCTGCTCGATCAACCAGCATCCCCAGGTCCTTTTCCACTAAGCAGCTTTCCAGCCACTCTTCCCCAAGCCTGTAGCATTGTTGTACGGGACCTGGCACTTTGCCTTGTTGAACCTCGTACCATTGGCCACAGCCTTTTCAGATCCCTCTGCAGAGCCTTCCTACCCTCAGACAGATCAACACTCCTAGCCAACTGGGTGTCATCTACAAACCTACCAAGGGTGCACTGGATCCCCTCATTCAGATCATTGATACAGGTATTAAGCAGAAGTGGCCCCAGTACTGAGCCCTGGGGAACAACACTTGTGACTGGCTGCCAACTTCATTTAACTCCATTTAGCACAACTCTTTGGGCTCTGCCATGCAGACAGTTTTCTTATCCAGTGAAGAGTGCGCCTGTTGAAGCCATGACCGGCCAGTTTCTCCAGGAGAATGCTGTGGGAAATGGTGTCAAAGGCTTTACTGAACCTTAGGTAAACAATATCCTCATCCACTAAGTGGGTCACCTTGTCATTGAAAGAGATGAGGTTAGTCAAGCAACACTTGTCTTTCATAAACCTGTGCTTGTTTGTGTTCGTAGGTGCTAATTTCATGTTTCGAAAGTAAGCACATTTAACTATTTTTGCTCTGTGGTCCGAGTTCTGACCTGATATAGGGAGTTGGATCTTTCATTATCATTACAGCAAATTATCAAAAGATTTGCAAAAGCAGAGTTAAATTCTAATCTTTATTGTGCTTACTGCTGCCTAAAAACAACCAACCAACCAAGAAAAACCCCCAAACCTGGAAGAGAATCCTAACACTGAAGCGTAAGAAATTGTCATTCTAAGGAAAGCTTTCTGGGCTGAAGACGATAAAAAGCTACTACTAGCTGTGGGCGAACTACCTTTTTTTGAGGAAACAAAATTTATTATATTTCTTCTTTATTTTTGTCATTGTTAAAATGCAAAATCATAGAATCACAGAATGGTTTAGGTTGGAAAGGACCTTAAGATCATCTGGTTCCAACCCCCCTGCTGTCAACAGGTGCACCTGGCACTAAACCATGTCACCCAAGATTCCATCCAGCCTGGCCTTGAACACTTCCAGGGATGGAGCATTCACAGCTTCCTTGGACAACCCGTTCCAGTGCCTCACTACCCTCACTGTAAAGAACTTCTTCCTTATGTCTAACCTAAACTTCTGGATGGGTAATAGAATATGATGTTACCTATATACTGAATTATTTTTTTTTTATTTTTTAATTGCACTGCTCAGGGTGCGTACACACATATGTTGCCTTGGCTTATGGTAATCCCATGCAATAATTTGAGCAGAAATTTTATTTCTTGACTTGTGACATTAATGTAGCCAGAAGTAGTTCAGCGCTGATGGTACTTGACAGGAAGAACAGGAAATACTGAAAAATTTATTTTCCTAGTTTATTTCATTTTGCTGCTGTTGCTGACGGGTTTAATTCAGATACAGGATGCAGGGCAACTGCAGTAAGACTTCTATTCCATGTAACAGTCTTAAGAATTTTTCAAGATTTTCTTTATCCCCCTTAAGACGAATGTGGCATGTGCCAATCTTTTCCTGGTTGCATCTACACCTTTAGTTTAGCTTTCCTAAACTGGTATACTTCATGAAAAGGGGTCACTGAGAGAAACAGTTTTCTGAAATTACATACTGCTCTTAAGTGGCTCTATTTGTATGTATATTATAGTGGTTGCTTTGTCTCAATGAGAGGTCTGAATCTACGTAATTTTATTCAGCCTCTCATCTCCTTTTTTGAGATCATAGTCTTCAGTAAAGTAACCCTAATGCAGTCATATATATAGACCTTAAAATCAGTTTATGTTCCTTTCCAGTAATCCAGGGACCATTTTGCTCTGACAAAGATTCTACTCTTTCCTTTCCTTTTGTTCTGGCTTTCCTGAGTAGAAGCTAGCTCTTTCTGTAAGATAATATCTTACAAAAATAATTTGTAATTGTTTTATAAATAATACATGGTGGGAACAGTAAATAAATCTTACTCTGGCAGTCCATAACATTGGAGATGTTTAATAAAATCTATTTATGCAAATATAACTATCTGAAAGTGTTTCTCATGTTCAGTTCAGCTTTTCATGATAATAAAATACTTCGTGTTTTGCAAAAGATAATGTTTCAGTTGAACAGCTGCCCAGTAAGTGACAAATGCTATTCTAAAATTAGGCTGAACATTGGTCGCCACTGATAGTGGGTCAAATCTGTAGTATGAAGCTGCACACAAAGGGAGCTTCTGGGAACTTCATTTACTACTGTGGTTTCCCTGAGACCTGTGTAACTGTCTGCTACGATCTGTACAACTGTAGCAAATAACCAAGGATTCAACAGTGCCTCTGTATGGGAGCTGGACTACAGGTAATTTGGAATATTGGATTCCTGGCCTGGCATTCAGGCTGCGTTCAGATTTGTGACGGCTGTATTCTCAACCATAGCTTCCATGAGGGCTCATGGAGTGTTGTGAATCCAGACTGAGGTGAGGCAAAAAGTAAATTCTGGTTATCCCATACTTCCAAACAAGACAGAAGACGAAGTAAATAGTTGTCCTCTTCAACTCTTCTGCACCAGTGAGGGTTCTGAGTACTTCCTTGAACAATGAAGAGGTGAGTGGTTACAGATACAGGCTAGTCTTTAATGGTGTTTTAATACTGAACATGTGATAGCTGGTGGCTTGTTTCTAAATTATGCCAGGTTCTGTTTCATGGAGCAGAAGTTGTGTATCAGAATTATTAAAGCTGGGGGGGACCTCAGGACATCTCTAAACCAGCTGACTGCTCATGGCAGAG
The DNA here is from genome assembly GCF_000696875.1 of Nestor notabilis. Classification (NCBI taxonomy): domain Eukaryota; kingdom Metazoa; phylum Chordata; class Aves; order Psittaciformes; family Psittacidae; genus Nestor; species Nestor notabilis. The sequence continues at coordinate 40,818 of NW_009933125.1, read as the reverse complement.
TAAACACTGAACTCAAACCAGGCAGCTTAAGACTTTATTCAATTAGATCTAGAAATCTCTAAGGAGATTTCCTTTAAGCGTATCTTATGGCAACCCCTTCTGCTTGGCTGTCCTCACAGGGAAAAGTTTATTCCATCCATCAGGAACCTCCTCTTTCAAGTTATTTCCATTCTCTTCTGTCGTACTATGCACCTCAGTAGAAAGTACGGCTATATCCTCTTGATAACCTCTTCATAGGTACTGGCGGGCAACATGAGGTTCCCCAAAGCTGCGTTATGTGAAGTCTGACCAAGCCAAGTTCTCACAGGATTTCCTCAAGTGCTCCAGTCCCCAACCATCCTGTTGACCTTTAGCTACACTTGTTCAAGTTCATTAATTTTTCTCAGGTACTGAAAGGCCCAAACCAAATATTTCCAGATGTGATCTAAAGAGTGCAGAGTAAATAGGAATATTCACCTAGCTTAATCTTCTGTCTGCATTCATGTTGGTTCAACCCAGGATGCTGTTAGTCTTCACTGCTGCCATTATGTACTGCTGGCTCCTGTTTAACTGTGTGTCCACCAGGACCCCCAGACCCTTTTCAGCAGAGCTGTTGCCAAGTCAGTCAGTTTACAGCATGCCCTGTTGCAGAGTTTAGTTCATCCTGTCTGCCAGACATGACGTTTGTCCTTGTTGAATTTAATGACATTGCTGCTGGCTCACTCCTGTAGCCTATTTATGTCCCTCTCAGTGGAAACCCTGCCTTCAAGTGCATCGTTGAAATGGAGGCTGACAGAGATCATTAGTGATGATAACCAGAGTTTTAATCAACGAAAGAACTAAAGATACCATAATCCTTGTATGATACCTTCCCCTTTAAAATATAGCCGTGTTAGGCACAGTGGTACAATGCACAATGCAGCTGTGAATGGTAAATTGTAGGGAAGTGAATTTACCTGTTTTTGCTACTCGGAGAAAATACGTGGTTATGTTGATGTACATTGATACTTATCCATAGCTTCTGTGTTAGCACTGAATATACTTTGCTCTTGGCCTCTGCCAGTTACTGCTTTTATTTTCAACCATCAATTAATACATGTAAAGTATACTGCTATGTAGGAGAAATTGAGTGTGTGTTCCTACATTATTCTTAATGGAATGGGCTGGAAGATAACCCTGGCTTTTAACTCCCAGTGTGGTATGTATTTATGTGTGCATGTGTCATCAAAGCTTTATTTAATGTCTGCTTTCCCTGTCTGAAATAGGAAGTTACAAAATGTAATGAGAAATTGAGATAAGTAGAAAGAATGAAAAAATCTTTGATGGGCTACATAAAGCTTGCAGAGAAATGACCTGTGTTTGTACTAATAAATAACAAACTCTACGTTAGAAGTACATGACTGACTTACAGAGTCCTGCAAGTGTATTTTCAGGACGTTTATCTGGAGTCAGAGATCTGATAAACTTTTGTAGATAATGGGAAATATTTCTTGAAATACTTCTACTAAAGAGGAACTGCTTGTGCCAATGGGAACCCAAGACTTAAACAAATAAAACCCCAAGCATTTAAGAAGCAGCTTTCTTTTATGCATTATAAGTGCTCATTTTGACATGTTACTGTAGTATTACTTGGTATGGTATACAGCCTTGGTTATTTAGCTTTCAAATGGTTTGCTTACCTCTTATTTTAGTTCACCCACTAACAGAAATTAATGTCCCAATGTTAAACACTATATAAGTTGTAAATGTTGTGTAGTTGGTAATTGTCAATAAATAGTAAAGAATGTCTTACTCAAATAGGCAGAGAATCTTCTGATTTAGGGAGTTTCCAGTGTAACAGAAAACTGCTTTTACTAGAAGCTCTCTCATAACTTGGTCTTCAGTGAGTACTCTGGATTGTTCCTGGTAAGGTACTGATTTTCCAGATGCTAGCGAAATTAAAATATCCAGACAACTATAGCTTCTTAAGCTACCTAAAATGAGTGAAGAATTGCCCTCTTTAAATTACAAATTTGAACAGGCTTTACAAAACATAGTGCAAATTAATCAGTTGTTTATCAAAGGAGAGACTGGATATTAGCACAAATAAAGTTGACATGTAGTGTAGTCAGATGTAGTTATGACATTTTAAGGTATGCTGACCATGTTAAATAATCTCAAAGCAAATTTAGAACATATAGTAAAAACATGTACTAAAACCTGCCTGATTGCTGATTATCTCCACTTATAAATCACAACCTGTCAAGCATTCCTTTCAGACTTACTGACAAGGATAGACTGTAGTACACTGTTTAAATTTTCACAGCTATCAAGAAAATTTGCATAAATTTTAGGATTTCCTTCTGGACATCAGACTAACAAGGAAGTAGCAAGAATCGTTAAATGATGTTTTGTAACTTGGATGCACAGAAGGAATGTAACAGGTAAAAGGTCATATCCTATAAATGAAGCTCTGATTTCTCACTTCCCAGAAGTTAATGAATTGTAACCAGAAACAGTGTGCAGTGTGGTTGAATGTGGAATTTTAAGAGAAGGTTTTAGTGGATTAATTGAATTCTGTAGTGCTTAGCTTACACAAAAATATTTAGAAATCTTGGAGTAGAATATGGAGGCATGAAGACTTCTCATCTCTTATGATTAGAAAAATAGTGCTGATCTTGATTGTGACATATATTTTAGGCATTAACATGGGCAGGTCAGACACTTTTTTGCTTCTTACAGCAAATGAGGCCAGATACAGGCAAATACTAGCATGACGCGGAAGACACTAATGAAAAACACTAGAGCAATCCAGATATCGTCTGTGTTTCTGAGGTAATGGAAATCTTGTTCTCAACAGCAATGCTACAGTGTTGTCACAATCAAGTGAATTTAGTCTGTGAACAACAGTTTCTTTTCTCTGGACCTTCTGTGTAACAGAATCCCTTTGTAAGGAGTGGAACTGCTTGGTGAAAAAGTATAGAGTTGATTTACCCACTTACTCCCTAAACCACCCCTTTTAGGACCCAGTGGAAAGGTACAGGAGGTAAGAATGTGGTGGTGAACTAAAGTCTGTTTGACTATAAAAACTGGGTAAAAGATAAGGTGTAATAAAACACACATCAGCTGTCTCCAAGGGAAGCATGGTTTATGAAGGAAAAATAGGTCTTTGGGTTAAAAACAGGTCTTTGGGTTAAAAATGTTGTCATAATATTTTTGTAGCTTTAATACATCTTGTTTCTGTTACCATTGTTTTTTTCCCTTTTTGGCTCTTGTGAGAAGATTGATTCCCAAATTATTTAAAATTGAGTAGGACACTGCAGACCAGAATCAAAACAAGCTAAGATCTTGCCACTCTCAAGGGCAAGATCTTCAGTACACTCAGGAGAACAATATTTGCTAATCAGTATCACAAAGTGAGAATAAAATACAGTTATATTTCTAAATGAGACTCTCAGAAGTTTCTCTAAATTAAACATCTGTGAAAAGAGAAACATCTCAAGCAGTATGAGTGTGTGTGCTCCACTGGGTCCCCTTAGGCTCTCTCCATCTCAGTGAGACTTAAATAATATTCTGCTCTGTTGCAAAAAGAGAAATGGACTCCTGCCCCTTTCAAACAGAATAAAATTAAAGTTGGTATCTGATGCTGCTTGCTTTCTGCTGCCCTGATCAGTTGCCACTTGCAGTGTGGCAGAAAGACTGCTGATCCATCCCCCAGTCAAATGAGCAGTGCAGGAGTTAGTGATTCACACTCTACAATCACTACTATCACTAGCATCTAAGCTCCTTCCTGTCAGAGATCAGTTGTTCATGTATTTCAAAAACTGTCCGATGCCAGATGTGTCTCTGCATCAGTTACATTCCCCTCACATTTTGCAGTTTTCACTGTGATAATAATAACTGAAGACCAGTTAGTATTTTTTAAATTTGCAGTGTAGAGGAGAAAAAGCAGCTTTGCAAAGGAGCTGATGTCATGTTGGAGCTCACCATACCAGTTTCTGAGTGTTAATTCTTCTTTGCAAGAATAATGTCTTGAAATTGTGTTTTATGGGTGGAAGTTGAATGTAAGATCAAAGTCCCTAAGATAGCAGGTCTTTTTCTGAACCTCCCATTCTGTTAGGATTGGAATTTAGGCATTACTGTAGTTTATTGCCTATTGTCAAGGAAGTGCTAATGAAACTGTCAGCTGCTGTGCTAGAGAACCAGTAAAAGCTGAGGTACAGAGGAGTACCAACTGGCATGAGTGTGCCATGATCCTGGCATAACAGAAGTGCTTCCTAATGTCCAGTCTGAACCTCCCCTGGCTCAGCTTTGAGCCATTCCCACATGTCCTGTCACTGGACCCCAAGAGTCAGAGCTCAGCACCTGCCTCTCCACTTCCTCTCCCCAGGAAACTGCAGAAAGCAATGAGGTTGCCCCTCAGCCTCCTTCTCTTCAAACTAGACAAACCCAGAGCTCCTCACAGGACATGCCTTCCATCCTCTCCGCCACCTTTGTTCTCTCGTCTGGACACATTCAAGGACTCCACATCCTTCTTCAGCTGTGATTACAGTTTAGTGCCATCGTTCTTCCAAGGATCCCTAAAAGAATCTGTCTGTCCCCTCAGTGTTGGGTGACAACACATAGTATTTCAGACACAAGATGCTTTTGAATTGTTAGTTATATTAAGGCTTATGAAAAATTATGTTTGTGTCCTGACTTATCATATGAGACTATAAGCAAAAACCTCTGAGCTAGCTTTGTTTTTCCCTTGAGCTTTACAAACTTTTGTTACAAAGAAGTATTTCCTTCTGATACAGATTTGATTCTGTTTCTGCTTGAAAGCATTCATTGCCAATAAAGGGTTCTGCCAGCATGTCTGTTTCAATCCTCCTTCTGATTTTGAAAGTTTCTGTAAAAATGTTGGTAGCATATTGTGGTTTTGCGTCATTTTGAGACATTGTCTATTGCTTTATTTTGTGAAGAGATATGCAGAAAGAAATTGGAAGTAGATAAATTGAAACAAAGATATTCACACTTCTGATATCTCATGCTGCTGGCCATTGATTAAAGGATCCTTCTGCTTCTCTTCAGTGCTGTTGTTCAGTGTTTGTGGATCATTGATGCTGTCACTTAGTGGTAACTTTTAATGACACAGTGTTCATGTGATGTTTAAAGTTCTGATGCGCTGCTACAAACATGAGGAAGATTTGACTTTATTTTCTTTTTGGTAGGTGTAATTTGTCTAGGTCTTGTTTAATAGAGTAGAGATTCAGCTTTCAGTTAACCTACTTGGGGCTGAATTTTGACTGGAGTGTAAACTGTAGGGATTCACAATGCTGTTGCGTAGCTTTCTGATCAAGTCTCACATTTTAGCTGCAATCCTCTCTTGCAGGAATACTTCTAACAGTACTAATCAGGGCATGATATAAATGAAGAACAACCAAAATGTTCCTGATGGTAGAAGTTCCTGGGGACCTGGTTCATTAACTGGGAGCAAAGGACATTCCACCCTTACTCACTGTTCTTCATACCTGTGTCTGTGCTGCTGAGCTGCTCTGGAGAAAGCTCTGTGCAGATTTGTCCTTCACATCTTTACATTCTCTCTTGCAGTCCTGGTTTCTCTGGCGGTGGAAAGAAACAGTACCATTCGTAGCATACCAGTGAACATCTTCCTTGCGTAGGCACAAACTTCCCTCTCCTGTCATGTTCACTGGGTAGTTTCATCTGATACCATTGCTGAAGTGATAGCTGCGACTGCAGCTGGGTGGAAATACCTCCGCTGTGTCCTCTCTCTGCTCTCACAGTATTTTCTGCACTCTGTCAAACACAGGTTGTTCAAAACCATACTGTCCTTTCTTTCTCCACACACCGCATTCTTGGCTGATTCGATGTATGAAACCTGTATGATGATATGATTCCAGCTTAAAGGATTTTAAAATCCTCAGAAATCATAATCTTGTTCCCTGTGTTTTGCAGTTTCTGTTAACCACTTTGTATTGCATTATCCCGAAGGAAATTCCTCCTTTAAAAATTACTTTTTTCCCATTCCCTTAGTGTTTAATACTAAACTCAGGTGCTGTTTATCTACCTAAATGCCAAAGGTAAAACCTCAGTGCATATGCCTACAGTGCTCACCTGCTGCTTCTGCTGTACTGGACTTCCTCAGCTTCAGTTTCATAAAGAACTGCTCTCCATCTGTTTTCCTTGTTGTTTTCATCTCACTCTTTGTGCTCTTCCAGATTCTTTTCCTTTTCAGCTAGTATTCCCCTGGAGTTCATTGATGTTAGTTGATGTTGAAAACAAGCAACACTGAATTTGAGGGGAAGTGAGGTAAAAGAAATTGTTCTTGCCTGTCCAGGCAGCAGTCAAATAAGGTGACACACAAGCCAAACGATTTGGCATGGGTGAGGAGGTGGAATGCTCTGGGGAGACTTCCCTGCCCAGAGAAGAGTCCTGAGAGGAGAATTCCTCTATCACTGGTGGCTGCTCTGCTTCTGGAAGCTTATATTCCTGCCTGCAAGGCACCACGTCCTATTTGGGCTGAATCAATTGGCCACGCACACTGTGGGGGTCTGGAAACAAACTTGTGAAAGTAGGACCAAACAGCTCCATGCTGAAATGAAAAATCTTTAATAAGGAAAACAAGCTTTTAGGAGTTGTAAAATTTCAGTTGATAAATAAGAAGATAATTTCTTAATGTAAGAAGATAATTTCTTATCTAAGAGCTAAGCCCATACAATATCAGACCAGAAATCCAGCTACTCCATGGTCTGGCTTCGGGTGGTGGGTGAGATGCTTGTTCAGAATAAGATGGTGCAACTGTGTGCAGCAGGGGACTTTCTGAGCTAGAGCTGGCTTGGGGGCTGGCCATTCTGCTTAATAGTTTTTGAAGGATTTTTCTTACGTTAATGGAAGTATTAGTTCTTTGAATCCATGTAAATTGAAAATATCATGTGTCAGGGCTGTGGTCCCAAAGCCTAGTGGCACATTGTGTGAACATACCTTTTTGTTTGTATTGAAACTGGCATCTGATTGTTTCCAGTGTCAAAATTCTATTTGTGTAGGATGAGACAATAGTCATTCCTTGATTTTCTTTTCCTTAACAGCCAGGAGTTCCTTAACAGTCAGCTCTTTTATAGTCTAACTACTTTTCTAGTTGTAGTCTTGGCTTGTCTTTGCCATTCATCTTTGTTTTATTTTTAGCTCACTAATGTCTTTGCATACCTGAATTAGTTATCATTTTTTAATAGCCTCACCCTCAGATCAAAACGTTGTTTTTTGTGTTTGTTCAGTCCTCTGCCCAGAAACATTTTTAAAACAGATTTTCGTAACATTTCCTCTTACTTTATTTTACAGTTGCAGGTATTTTTTCTTGTCTTAGCATGTGATTTGTCTGCATTAATTTTTCATTCATGTACCAGGCTTAGCTGGTATGAAGTTAGTTTTCTTCATAGCAGGTTGTGTGGTGTTTTAGATTTTTAACCAAAGCAGTGCAGATAACATACTAATGTTCTAGTAGTTGCTGAACAGTTGCTTACACAGGGTCAAGGGATTTTTTGGTTCTCACTCTGCCTGCCTCAGTGAATACATTGAGGGGGTGCGCAAGAGTTTGGGAGGGGACACAACCAGCAACTGACCTGAATTAACCAAAGAGATATTCTATGCCATACTCTGGCATGCTTAGCAATAATAAGAGGATTTGAGGGGGTTAGCCATCTCTTGCTTGGTAACTGACTGGGCCCGGGTCTACCATGGGCGGTGGCAAGCAAATGCCGTTAATTCACTTATTTAGTTGGTTTTTCTTCTTTCCTTTCTCTATTCTTTCGCTTCTCCTTCACTTATTAAACCCTTTTATTTTGACCCACAAGTTTTCTTGCTTTTATTCTTCCTTCCCTCTTACCCTGTCCTATGAGTGAGCACCTGTCTGGTGTTTAGCTGCTCGCCGTGGTTAAAAAACAACTCTATAGATACTGTCTTCTTTAATAAAATGTGTTTAGTTCCACCTTCTTGTTGACTATATTCTGACTCTACAGATAGAGGCCTAAAAAGGAGTTGGGTGATGGACTTTCATTAAAACAGAACAAAAAGTGTTTTTAACTATAACGACTTAAAAAGATGAAAAGTTCTGCATCTGCTCTAATATATGTGATGGATGAAAGCCTCTAACTAGAACAAGTTAGTACATTTGAGTTTTTAATGTTAATTCCTTGATTTTTAGTAAGGTATGATACTTTACTCAGATAGAGTTTTGTGATACTGCATGTCTGTAGTTCACTAGAGATCATACTGCATCACCTCAGCATTCTTCCTAACAGCCCTGGTACACACGGAAACACAGGAGGTTCATCCTGAACATGAGGAAACACTTTTTCCCTGTGAGGGTGTGTATTGAGTTTGTGTGACAAGGTTTGGGTAGCCATGGGTGCTGCAGCGGTGTCTTTCTATGAGAAGCAGCCCATGTCCAGCAGAGCGAGTGCCAGCTTGCAACAAGACATACCCACCACTGGCCGAGGATGACCCATGAGTGACCGTGGTGGCACTTCTGGGATAAAGTATTTGCGAAGGGGGGGGAAAAACTGCTGTGCAACAGCAGCTGTGAGAGAGGAGTGAGAATATGTGAGAGAAGCAGCCCTGAAGACACCAATGTCAGTGCAGAAGGAGGTTGAGATGGTGCTCCAGTCACTGGAGCAGAGGTTCCCTGCAGCCGTGGTGCAGCCCATGGTGAGACAGCGTTGCCCCTGAGGCCCAGGAAGATCCATGGTGGAGCAGATTCCACCTACAACACATGGAGGACCCCACGCTGGAGCAGGCGGATGCCCGAAGGAGGCTGTGACCCCATGGGAAGCCCGTGCTGGAGCAGGCGCCTGGCAGGAGCTGTGGCCCCATGGAAGGAGAAGCCCGATCTGGAGCAGGTTTGCTGCAGGACTGGTGACCCCACAGGGACCCACACTGGAGCAGGCTGTTCCTGAAGGGCTGCACCCCATGAAAGGGGCCCACACTGGAGCAGTTTGTGGAGAAGTGTAGTCCATGGGAAGGATTCATGTAGGAGAAGGTTGTGAAGGACTGTCTTCCATGGGAGGGTCCCCACGCTGGAGCAGGGGAAGAGCATAAAGGAGAAAGGGGCAGCAGAGGCGATGTGTGATGAACTGACCACAACCCTCATTCTCTGTCCCCCTACACACCTTGGCAGGGGAAGGAGATGGAGAAGCCAGGAGTGAAGCTGAGCCCAGGAAGATAGAGGATGATGCTTTTTAGATTTATTTTTATTTGTCATTATCCTACTCTGTCTTGTGATAGGCAATAATAAATTTCACCAAGCCACATCTGTTTTGCCCATGACAGGAACTGGTGAGTTGTCTTTATCTTGACCCACGAGCCTTTTGTCATGCTTTTCTCCCCCTGTCCAGCTGAGCAGCGATAGTGTGGCTTGGTATCCAGCCAGGATAGCAGGGTGACCAGGCACTGGCCCAGACTGCCCAGAGAGGTTGTGGAGTCCCCATCCTTGATGATATTCAGAAGCTGTCTGCACACAGTCCTGGTCAGCCAGGTCCAGGTGACTCTGCTTGAGCAGGCAGTTGGACCAGATGAGCTCCAGGGATCCCCTTCATTCTCGAGTGTTCGGTCATTCTGTGATTGTTTTGGGTTTGGTTTTTTTTTTTTTTTTAAGGGCTAATGTGATGAAATACTTCCGTCGATGTATGTTCATCTGAGGAGCTGCTTCTACCATTAATAAAGATTTTTACCAGAACTGGTAGGAATGTTGTAAATGAGAACTGCCTAGCAAGGAACGAAAAGAGCAACAGGGATTAATTTTCTCAAAAAGCTTTAGAAAAGTAATTTACTTTCCAAACTCAAGACATAAGGTTGTTCAGATGAAAGATGGTTAGGGGGAGGGAGTCATGATTCTATAAACAATTTTTTATTAAGATATTCTGAAGTAAGATTAATATGACTGCTGATAGGAGGAAATGTGTTCAGAAGCCAGCGCACATCTGAGTGTTACTTTTAGTGTACATGCAGACAAATCAGTTTTACGTGGATGGAAGTACTGAAATAATTCTGGGAAAAGATTTGAGACAACATCAGAGGAAAATGAGTAGGGAGATCTCTATAACAGTAATCATACTCATGCAGTGATGTAAAGGGAGTAATTCTTTGACACCAGTGAGAAATTTACTCTAAAACGGGGCTATTTGTAATGGGAAAATATTTTTGCAATAATAGTTTCGGATGGCTTTGATTTAGGCTTAAATTCACCTGTGTGATGCATGAGGGCGTATAATCCTTAAGCAAACAGAGATGTGGTTTTATGGGCCAACAGGCAATATGGCTTAAGGGAGAAGTTTCCAGTAGAATGTTCTGATCGCAGGTCACTATTTAGTTGTAGAAAGTTACCCAAGTATTATTCTAGCTTCTCATTTTTTTAATCCTGTTAAGTTGTAGTTATTCCGTAGTTCCATGATATCACACAGTTTTTCACATTTCAGATGGGATAATAGTTTTAAATAGATGCATTGTTGAAGAAGCAAGGTTGTATGGATGTTAATATCACCATCTTAACCAGGATGTGTTTTGGTGTTCAGAAAACAAGTAATTTTATGCACGAATACTATTTTGCATTGTATTGTATGATATTTTTGTCTATATGTTGTATTATGTAAAGACAACACAGCACTTGTCTGTAGCTCATACATTTGTAGTTAGTATACATTTATGAGTTGACAATGTGTCTGACAAATGCTGAAAACATTCTCCAGACAGTTAGGATGGAACATTCTTGAGAAAGTTATTGTGGACTGAGTAAGATGTTGAACAGGGATAGGCAGAAGTGTCTCCAGAATAGAGAGACCTCAAATACTGTGTCCCTCATTGTGGTGGGTGTCAGGTTGAAAGTTGCAAAAAAACCCATGGCAACTTTATCTGTGCATCAGTAAAATAGAAAAGCCCTTGTATTTCGTTAAAGATTTTATCTTTGCACTTTTGTATGTGTATTAAATACGTAGACAATATGTGTAGGTCAAAAAGGTGTCCTAGAATGTAAAAGGTAGATGGTTCATGTCTTGCAGAAATAATTCCACTTTTAGAACTTGACTGGTGGTTTTGTTAGTGATAAATGAAGCAGAATTTAATATTTAGCTAACTTACTAGTTTATACAGGAATGGGGCGGGGCAGGGGGAAAGGCAGAAACCCCCCTTTTCTTTAGAAGTACAGTTAAGCTGTTATTACCTGAGGAGGCAGACGGAGAAGGTACAGCAAGTTGAAGGGTACAGTTACAGCACTGTGTTTTTTCTAACTTTAATAGCACTTCCACATTACAACCTATTTGTAGGGCTGCAGCTCTTCCAAACAGTTCTTACTGTGTGAAATGACTAGGAAGATACGTAGAGTGTGCAAAAGCTTTCTGTCTAATGTTTGATCTTCTGATTACTACTGCACCTGAAAGGGCGGGAGGGATAATTAGCTTGTATATAGATTTCTGAGGGAGGCCACTTCGGTTATTTTCTTTTGCTTTGCCTCATGATGAATACTGAAAGAGTGAATTATGAGTAGAGAATGTGCAGGTTGCAGTCAGAAAGCAAGTGTTTTTCTGGGAGAGTTTTCTCCGTATCTGAATGCCTATAAGGAATGCATTAAATCTGGGGGGGGGCTTTCTTTTAAAATCTTGTAGATTTGTGAAATATATCAATTAAATTCATTAAAAAATCCTATGTCCTAAAGAAAGCTCAGGCTGTCAAATAGGCTGCAATAATAGTATATGAGATTAGGTATGTATAAAGCCTAATTTAATGATGAATATGATAACTTGAAATAATTTCACCTTGTCAATCTAATTGTTTTTGTCTGTGTGACACAAAAATGTCTTTGCATTTACAAAACATATCTGTGACATAAATCTTACTAATATGTTTGTACTGAAAGAGTAGGTATCTGCTAGTATATCTGAATAATTTCTTTGACAATGTCAAAACCAATTAGAATCATAGAATCATCAACTGGTTTGGGTTGGAAGGGACCTTGCCTTCCAACCCCTGCCATGGTCAGGGACACCTTCCACTAGACAAGGTTGCTCCAAGCCCTGTCCAAACTGGCCTTGACCGCTGCTAGGGATGGAGCAGCCACAGCTTCTCTGGGCAATCTGTTGGGTTGAAATGTAGGAGTTGACTAAATGTTCTGCTTCGGTTGTTTCATTGAGGTGTTACAGTTATGGGATACCTTGTTCTCAAAAGACTTTTGGAAGCCCACTGAAGTCAGGCAAGAGAGTTAGGTAATCCCCACGCATTCAGTCTGAAGCTGGGTGTGAGTACTTGAGCTAAAATAGTGCATTTGGCTTTCTCTGCTGTCTGGACTGTTGCAATTGTTGCTGATGCCTGGGTGTTGCATACAGCGTGTGTGCTCCAGGAGGCACTAGGCAGACAATTGCTCTGCTGAGCAATTCTGTGAGCTAATTCAGCTGCTTTGTTCATGCTGGTGTGGGACTGCTCTGTCAGCATAGCCATGGGCTGGTGATGCGGGGCAGTAATCTCTGGATCAAGAAGATGACATCCCTCCATCTTCTGGGAAGCGTGTTTGGGAGGTGCAAAATCTGCCTGATGCAGCACGCTTCCAATTAGCATTGTAGGTGAATGTTTCAAAACAGACCTGGCAAAACCAGTGCTGGTGAGTTACCATATCAAACTTGTCAGAGAGGCAGGTTAATTGCTAGGTGGGGTTATACAGCCTGTGTTGTGCAGGAGGTCAGATTAGATCATCACTTGTTTCTTCTGGTTTTAAATTCTGTGACTGTAATGCAACCAGCTGTTCCATGAAATCGTTGTTCATACTTGTTTATCACCAACACACCCAAATCAGCTTGCATCCATATGTAGCTCACACTGTAATAGAGCTGCCTGCCTTCCACATGAAGAGCTTTCTCATAGGTCAGTATGGTAAGCAAAATGGAACTAAAAAAATTACACATTTGTGTGACATGGAGTTAATTCAGAGGAGAGAGGGGAATTGAAAATTATGGAATTTTGAATTAGAAATTCAGGTATATTTTACTAACTTAAGCTAAATTGGTAGAACCTGTTTTAAAATGAGGCAGCACTTCAGTCAGGTTTAGAAACAGGAGTAAGAAAAACAGTGCAGAATTGTCTGTTATGCAGAATTATTATTATGTATTGTGTATGTTATTATATATTACATATGTTATACTATATTATATTCTTAATGCAAAATTAAGGACAAAGTAGGTGGGTCAGTTTGCAGTAAACTGCTGTTGCTTGGAAGCCTTCTCCATGATGTTGGCTGGGTTCAAATGAACATTTAGTCTGTTTCTGTCACTGCGATTTCAGAGTACAGGTTAGGATTGGACAAAATATTGGTTCAATTACATGTATTCGGTATACTTGAAAATTACTTTTTGCAGCTCAGATATGTATAAGCAGCCCTATACCTGTTCTGCTAAATCTTCATCTCTCCATTTATTTTTACAAGTGCTGGTTGCAGGTATGAATTTACCTGTGCATGCAATTTCAAGCCAGATCTGAAGGCCAGAGGAGCAAAAGTTTTATACAGTTTGCATGAGAATTACTGAGAGAGAATAGAAAGGCTAGGTTTTCAGGCAGAGTTTGTATGCATGAAATATGTAGAAGTTGTTACATGAATGTACATACATAAAAATACCAAAGAAGACAGTAATTGTTGAAAAATGGGATGCATGTCAGAGCACTGCTCCCATTTTAATAAGGTTTCAGGCAGCACCACTCTATTGCACTTACTGCCCTGCCCCTATTTATCTGACTATTAGAATACTTAGTTTTATTTGAAGCAGTTCAAATAGTATAGTTCCTATGGGCGGAGTGATCATCGTGTAATATTAATTAGTTTGTTGGTATCTGTAGATGTCCCTCCTGTATTGCAGGGTCTGCAATAGGTTGATGAGTCTGTTGAGTGTTTTCTTCAGTCAAACAACTGCATTTGAGATACATAAATTTTACTTAACAAAGCTCATTAAAAATTACTGCAAAGGCTTATTTTTAATGAAAAGATTAATAAATACTGCAGTCGCTGTTATCTTGGATATGTTCCAAACATTTTTTTGATATCTTTCCCACAGATGGTCTTCATAGCTCTTCTTTGGAATCAGCTATGCCCATTAAAAGAGGGAACATAAATAGGTCACATGAAGCTGCTAACTGTTCTGATGTGATTAGAAGCACTGGCCATAACAGGCTTTTGGTACAGCAGCGCATCTTTCTGATTATTGTCTGATGAATATGCTGCAGCCTATCCAAAGGAAATCTGTGTATAGAGGTGTTGCTTTTATTTTTCTCTGACACCCTTTGCTGGTTTTGTTTGTATGGTTTAGCTGAATATTTGAGGTGGCTGGCTGGATATGAATTTAGTTTGAAACAAAAACACAGATTTAAAAAGTAACGATCATAAAAATCTTTAAAATCCAGTTTGCCTTTAGAAGAGCAGGAAGGTTTAAAGTAAAAATATTTACTAGTTTACAATAGAGAGGCCACTTTTGAGCTTGCCATTTCTGCAAGGTGCCCAAGGATTACTCTGGTATCATTATTTACTTATTCATTAGCTGTAAACAGCTGTATTTTGGGTAAGTGGGGAGGTGGTTTTAGCTGCTTACAGGTGGTTGGCAGGATGCCTGTCTGTGTTTCATGTCAAATATCTTCCAAATGTGAGTGCTTCAGAGGCTGGTGTGCCATAACCCATGTGCTTGTGTGCTTATTGGCTTTGGCCATTTCATTAAACTATAAATGTGATTTTTTTCCATTTTCCTTCAGAAGTTCCTTCTGATCGTCTGAGAATTGTTTGTTTCTGGTGACATAAACCATTGCCAGGAGCACCTGCCTCTAGTCTGATTCTTTAAAAACACTTGGTGATGTCAACGTGCCAGTCAGAACCTTGTGTCTTTAGGAATTTTAAATGAGGATATCGGAGAGAGTTTTTTCACTGTAGTTACTAGGAAGCAGTTTAAGTAACTTTATTCAGCTGATTTTAGTTAGTTTATTATTTATTTTTAGCACAAAAGGGATTAATAAGAACAGAAAGAAGCTTTTGAACACACAAGTGTCTGACACTGATAAATACTGACAAACTGCACATCACTTAAACGACCTTTTAAAATTCCACAGTTTGATGATGAATCCAGAAGAGGTCCTCAGGGCTACAGAGGCATGCTGGCATCAGTTATGAGGAAGGGAATTGAAAGCATCACAAATGCACAATTCAATGGTAGCATGGCACTTGGGGCAGGGCAGAGTCTGAAACAGCTTTGCAACAGAGCAACTACAGAGAAATTGTGAAAATTAACTAGGGATACCTGTGCTTTTAATACTAGTGTAATAGAAGAGTGGGACTACATGAATAACGTGTTTTGGTTTGGTTTTAAATCATGTAATGGTAAAAGCGTGCAAGGCAGGACAGTTGTAGAATGTATAGGGAAACAATGACTTGGAGAGATAAACCTAGAATGACTACTATATGCCATTCATATACTGCTGGGTGAGGTTAGGAACTCCAAAAACAATCTGTCCAAGGAAGCTCCATGACACTCAAGACAGCTAAAAGCCATTATTTAATATAATTGCGTCAAATAATTCAGGTTTTTTTAAATATATTGTTTATCTTGAAATAATGAACAAAATTAATTTTTCTCTATGGTATTCAATCAAACTTCCAAATTACTGCTTATAACAGGAACATGTATCTATACAAAAGTATTCATATATTCCAGTGTTTAACTCTTATGGACAAGTGTATGTATTTAGGGAATTCAGGTTTCAGTAAGATATCTCAAAACTTAAATGTATCATTCATATTCAATCCAAACTTGTGAGTGCCAATTAATGCAGATTGTTGGTGACAATTTGTGCAAACTAACTGTCTTCCTTTCACATGAAACCACTTTGTAGTATTTTTTTTTCTTGTACAGACATTAGTCTGATCACTAGGTAGTTGCCTTTCTAGGCAAAGGTTTGCAAGCATCAGTGACAAATAACATGCATTTTCAGATATAAATGATCAAATGTGGATAGTAGCATGACAGTCTACATTGCAATGTACTGAAGCTGTCTGTGTTAGGATCTGCAAACCAGAACTTTGTTTGGAATGGATTTTAGCACGATGACATCTGTAAGCTGAGTATTGGCAATGATACATGTTCATTTTATTGGTCTTCTGCTGAGCGCTAGAATCATCTTGTGTATGTCATGTTTTCACGCTTTCTTATTTTTTCATTAATGATGATTACAGCTATAGATTTAGTCTTAAGAACTCTGTTACTTCATAGAAGAGTATCTTTCTGTGTGCTTTTACACTTCTTATAGTATGTTCTGGATGTCCTTTCAATGGAAAAGTTGTGTTTTAATTTGTAGTACTGTTTTATCAAATTGATATTTAGCACTGCAAAAACATGCCTGTCTTTAGATTAAAATAGTTGTTTCCCTTTCTCCTCTGTTTCTAACCTGTGACTTTTAACCTTGTTGAACTGTGGAGCGTTTTGTTCTCTGTTGTACATACATGTTTATCATTGTAGGTTTGTTACTTGGAAATGTACTACAAATTTACTACAAATGCAAGCACTTGAAAATAAATCTTCTGCTAATCTGGGAATGTGATATGCAAAAGGAATAGTCTCCAGACTCCAGATAAGGTCTGCAAAGTACCACTGAGATGTAAAGTAATCTGTGGTCATCCTGAAAGCTGTTATTGGTAAGAGTCTCAATGGAGAAGTCCTTCTGTCACATGTTCATCATATACCAACTGGGGACAGGGGGATCTACTCAGAGAGAAGAGTGAAGCTGAGGTATTTCCTATGCTGCAGAGACTGAGGGTGCAAAGGAGCTAATGTTTCATTAATCTGCACCGATTAAAAAACTCCAAAGTTTGTTAGACATAAGATGTGCTGCTCACTGCTAGTGGGACAAGTAAGCATTGCTAAGCAGATACGAGAATCTTTGTTTCTTGTGCATGTGGGGGTTTTTAAAGTGCAGTTTGCTGCTTTGTATCAGGGAAAAAGGGAAAAAAGGACTGTTCGGTGAAATAGCATTATCAGAGAAACAACTGGAATGCAGAAATGCCTTTGAACTCAGGATGGACTTGTTTTTGATTCCCAGGCAGTGTTTTTTAACAAAAGGAAGGAGGCCGATTGCCACAAGGGTTTCCTGTTCATGGGGAGCTTTCATAAAGAAACAGGAAAACACAAATTCTCACAAGTAGTCAGCATTCTACGAAATTTTGTGATGTTCTGTACAAGTTGTAAATGAAGCAGAAATAAGTATCTGCAGAAACACGGAGGGCTGCACAAAAGGTACTGAGAGAAAACAATGGCCAAAAAAGCAGAATTATACAAAGTGTCTCTCAGTATTAGACTTTGACGGTTGAAGGTACTTTGTGAGAGATGTGTTGATGGGTATTCATGCTTTTACCTACAGGGAATACAGAATAGCCTGTGGTTTGTAGATGAAGCAGCAAGAGGATAGAGCAGGAGGAGGTTTTTCTCCAGTTTGAAAAAAGTAAGTTTACTGCCAGTCAGGGAGATTGGCACTTACAGCGTACTTGAAGGACTACTTGCCAGACTGACCACTCCTCTGAAAGAGGGCATTTAGCTCTCGCCCCTTTCCTCTCCCCAGTATGTATACACACACGTGAACAAGAAGGGCTTTCCAGAGGAAGTGCACAACTTGCGGCTGTGTGTAGGGCTCTGGTAGGGTTTGGGGGCGAACTCTGTCCTCTTCGTGCGGGGACAGCACGAAACCTGCAGCCGGAAATACAGCTCAGGGTGAAGAACCAAACCGTGTGTGTCCTAGGTGAGTTTATTAGGTTTACTTTTCTGCTAAAAGCAGGATAGGGTTATTATTGCGTCCTGTTGCAGCTGTGTGGGCATGAGGGTAGTGTACTAATGCATCCTTATTTCCACGGGCCTGCCCTGCCCCCTGTCTTATTCGCACAACTTTATTTGACTTTAATTGCTGTGCTGCAGACGGACCGCAGCCGCGTTGTGCTTTTTTCCTGACCGGCAGCTTTTCCTTTGTGGCCGAGGGGAGCTCGTCCGGGATGGGGGCGGGGAGGGAGTAGAAGTTAACCAAGGAAAGCCTGAAGGGCTGCTCCGGACAGCTTGTTTTTGTGCGTGAAGTGGTGTTCTCGGCAGCCCTTGGTGTCGGCTGTGTGTACTCGTTGCAGGGCTGAGGATGAGAGACCCAGTTACGGCAGCAAGGGAGCGGATGGTCAGCAGTGGGTTGTGCTTTTTTATAGCTTCCCCCAAGTTCCCATTGTCTGCAACTAAAGCTTTTTTTTCCTGCTTTATAATATGAGGAGTACCTAGGGAAAGGTGTGAAAACAACCTTTTTTAACCAAAGTTTTAACATGAATGTTGGGCTTTGGATTGTAAATGTTCCCATCCGGCTTATTTAACTTCTGTGTGATCTTAACTGGGAGAAACAGAAACATTGAACATGATTTTGGTTTGGTTTTTTTGTTTGTTTGTTTGTTTTTGTTTGTTTTTGTTTTGTTTTTTTTTTTCCTACGCTGTAAATACCTTTTGTATGAACTGGAAGTAATTAGCTGAGTATCTCAGATTTGAGTCTTAAAACGCAAAAATTCTCAGTCTCATTTGCACACTGAGGTAACGACCCCGTATTTTGGAGCAGACGTAGGTTATGTGGAGAGGAAGCACTTGTTAGTAATTAAGCGGCCTGGATATGAAGATTTCAGACTTGAGATAATGGGAATGAGAGCTCCAGTGGAAGAACGGAAGAGTTCACTTACTGGACATACAGGGGAGATGAATGACTTGACTGAGCTGACCACTGAAACTTAAAAAGTGAGAGAGAATTTTTACTTACTAGGAAGGCTAATCAGTGAAAGATCTAGAGTTACAGGGAAATGTTGTATTCTTAAAAATAAACTACGACAAAACCCTAATTTCAGAGTAAATTTGTGGGTTTTTTTTTTATGTGAAAGCTTGTCCCTAGCTTTTAGTGACTTCCATCCCCACAAGTAATACAAAAGAAACAATAACAAGCTGATTTTATAGAAAGCGTTAAGAAAATTTTTACAGTGGTTATGTAGTGGAAATAAATACAGCATTTTGAACTTAATTAGAAATGTCTTCTTTTTTTAAAGTATTTAAGAAATTCTGGCTGCACTTGTGTTAAGATACTGATTGCAGAGGCTATGGTGTTGACAAAATTTAAAAATGGCTTTTTTGCCAAATTTTACCTAAGTATAAAGAATTTATACCACTATATTTTGATTGTCATTTTACTGGCATTGCCAATTGGAAACGTGGCAGAGGTCAGCTGTAAGAATAGACCTATTTTCACCTATCAATCCTCTTAATTCACATTAATACATTTATCACGATGCGAAATACAGATTGGTTGTAGCTGATGTTTTGGTGTGACCCTGCCTGGCAGTACAGAAGACCTAGACACAAATAAAAAATACTAGATAATACTTAACTACAGTAATCATTAGCATTTAGACCACACATCTGAATGTACTGTAGTTGAGAGAAACTTAATTTCTACGCATTCTTACCTAGACCGTAAACTGTCTTGGACCAGACTATGTAGAGATAATGGTGATAAAGTTTCCTGGTACAAAAGTTTTTTATTTTTTTAATAAGCATTTGCCCCTTGACCTCAGTCTTTCTATAACAGCTATTCTTGCAGACTTAGCTTTCTTCCACATTTTTGCATAAATTAGATTCTTTTACCAGAAAACAAAGCAAACCTCACCTGACAGCTCTTGTGCCTGCTATTAGAGGTAAACCCCAGCAGCCTGTAATACATTTGCTTCATTTCCACCTTATGAGAAAGGGCACAAAGGGCAATGGTGAAGACTCTAGCGCTGCTGCGACAGCTCATGAGAATTTGGAGCAGATGCAGGAATGGGAGGAATTGTACATGATTTGCTCAAACAGTAAAAGTTCTTGCTACCAATTCCACAATAAAAGAGATAGAAAAGGACAGTCCATGTCATTCTTTCCTTCCATCTGTCTGTTAGAGTAATGAATGTGCCCGTGCTATATCCAGGATTACTTCTAAACCTGTTTTCACTTTGAGTTGACCAGTGCTTCTGAAGAATACTGCAAACACTACCTCTCTGCTTTGTTAAATAGTTGTTAATTGCTTGAGAGGCTGAGACAAGGCAGAAAAGATTTATAACACAGGATCCTCTTCTCCATTTACTTCCCTGTGGCTTAGCTACTTTCCTGTTATTGAGGAAGTTGGGAGTGAGCTCTGTTCCAAAACTCGCTCTTGGGAAATTCAGAGACTTTTTTATTTCCCCACCTTGGTTCTCAAGTTTGAAGGCTTTTTAGCAGTTACGATAAGAGAAACATGTACAGCAGCTGTCCCTTTTGCTGTATGTGTTTTTGGCATCATGTACATAACACTATAAACTTTGCTCTTTATTTTTTTTTCTTTTTTTTTTTTTCCTTTTTTTAGTGGATGGCTTACTGTTTTGTTGCTGCAGGTGTTTCAAAGTGTCTGACCTTGTTTTATTTTTTTCCACTTCCTTTTGGAGGTGCTTGGGCTGGTTTACATTAACACTGTATATCCATCCTGTATTCATCAGTATACACCAAAACTTCACACCTAGAGAAGAAGCCACCACCTATCTTTTTGCTGTGTTCCTTTTCCTCCTTCTCTTGGAAGTGAGGGTCTTTCCAGACTTTGTGTAAGAATAGGAGGTACGATGGATCCAGTACCCTTTGCCACTCTGGACTTAGAGTAAGTCACATTCACGGTTTACTAAGTCAGTTCTCTACCTTGTGTCAGCAGTGACAGAAGTTCAGACAGTTTATTCTCATCCTTCATTGTTATCACAAAGGCAGCTGTTGCATAGACATGATTCAGGTGTTTATATTTTTACCAGTACATTGTGTAATCCTTCTTAGTATTAAAAGATGATGTGGTACAGATTACCTCAGCCCAAATACAGTATAGAATAAGAATTCTAATCTTCTATGCATAATATTTCATTAACAACATAGATTTTATTGTCCTTGTTTCCTCTGAAATGCAGGGTTTTAATCAAAACTGAGGACAGCACCTCAAATAGGATACTTTTCTGATCTAGGATGAGAGACCCTCTATTTCCACACAAAATATACATGTTACTGGTCCTGTTAGAGACCTCCCTTCCCATCCCGTTGTCATTATGTAGCACTATAGCAAAGTAAACAATGATGGCTAGTATATACAGTCTACATACTCAGCTGTGTCTACAGGCTTTCCTCTTGTGCATTCTTCCTCTTCCTTTTTGAGCTTATTGCATGCTTTACAGATGTCACTGGGAGACTGGTCTGTGTCTGGAGAGGCAGACGTGCATGTCTTGACGCTCTTGCTTGTTCACATGCTATCTTCTATAAACATTCTCAATCCAGTTGTTCAGTCTGAGAAGGGATAAATTCCACCTCCCTATTTTCCGGATCCTCTGGGAAGCATAAGCAAGCATCTAGAGACTGAGAGTGAGAGATCCCAGCCCAGTAGCAGACTTGCTTATTTCTCACCAGGATTGCCATCCTGCTTTTCAGAATTTGGGAAAATCTGTCACAGTCCTGCTTACCTGGCAGCTTTTGTTTCTCCTTTATGGGATGGATCAAAACTTAACTAACTTAATAGTAACGTAAAAACCAGGCAAAAGTGAGCCTTTCCTCATGAAACTCTATAGAATGAAATGCCTGTGAGGACAGGGTCAAAAAATTGCCTCAGAGACGGCAGAGATATTTTGAGAGGTGATGCAGGCTAGGATGAAAGACAACAGCATTTTTCCATGCCATTTTAGGTATCTTGAGGGAACTATGGGAACAACTGACCAAAGCACAAAGCAGGCCTTTAATGATAAAGGAAGGCACTGGAGAGTAAGAAATTGCAAGCTTCAGGAAGAATCTCACTGTTAATCAACCAGTTAGCCCTTCTCTCTTGCTGATGAGTATTGCCAAAATGATGGTAATAGCTTTCCCACTCCAAGTGACGTGGAGATTGGGCAAAGAGAGATCATTGACGCAGCCTTCATTATGTGGACAGAGGCACAAGTAAACAGTGCAGTGTGTGACTGACTCTAGACAATGCAGGTAGGAACTAACAGCATAGATCTGCAGGAGTGTATGAAGGTGCATGTACACATTGAAGAGATACAGTGATAACAAGCAACTCAGCTTAAGTTGTGATGCACTGAGTTTATTAGTGAATCATGAAGGATGGTCACAAGGACTGAGAAAATAGGTGTTTCCTTGAAGTATCTCAGCTGAGTGAGTCTTGTTTTCTTCTGGAGAAGCCTTTCAGGAGAAAGAGATGCTATTCTCTGGCAATGGAGACAGCATTTGTTCCCTTGATCTTTATTCTGGGACTTGTCTCCACTGCTGTAGGCTAATTCCATGCTCTTGACTAAGAACCAAGGTTTGTGGTCATAGAATCTCCGGGGCTTGCTTCATAAGCAGAGTTTGCCTGGCTTCTTCGATTTGACAGTTAGTTTGCTATCATTTTTGTCTATTTTTTCCTTCCATTAGAGCTTCCATAAAAAAACAGAGGTTTAATTGTGAAGAATCTGGACAAAGCTTTATGGCCATGGACTTTAGTCAGTTCTCACTCCAAGAGAAGGAACCTTTTGGCTGTAGTAAAACTCATTTCAGATGTGTTCTGAAAAGCTACAGTGCACATGACTGCCATGTGCTATTCTTGTAACTCATTTTGTGTTCTGGCCATTATAGAACAAAGAACAGATTGGTATTTGATGATTTTCCAAGTTGCTTCTCTCTGAAATTAGTTGTGCATTAGTCAGACCTGCAAAGGCAAACCTTTCTTGCTGAATTGGATTACAGCCAGCATGAAAGCAACAAAGTCAGGAAAGCAACAAAATTGCTCCTTTGGAAGTGAATTTCCTCATTTTTTAAAAGTTATTTTTAGGTGCTTGTTGAAGTGTTCTGCTCTGCTCTGACACCGAGTATTGTTTCTGTATTTCAGTGAATTATATAACATCTCACTTAGGTTTTGGAAAGTTCATTTTAACAGGCTGTATT
The DNA here is from genome assembly GCF_000696875.1 of Nestor notabilis. Taxonomy (NCBI): domain Eukaryota; kingdom Metazoa; phylum Chordata; class Aves; order Psittaciformes; family Psittacidae; genus Nestor; species Nestor notabilis. Next base: position 17,845 of record NW_009933125.1, on the reverse strand, counting down.
AGTGCATCTTTACAGTTCTCAAATTTAGGTAGTTTTGGAAAAAAACCACATTGTTAGACATAGTTACTTACCACTCCTGCTTACTCCTTTGTTTTCTCTATCCTCGTTGTAATCAGGTACTGAAACAAAATTATCTTTAGAGCATATTTGGAAGAAGGGAGTAGATCAAAGTGCTGTAGGTGATAGGGATTCTCTCACCTGGGAGCGTGCTGGGTCACTCAGTGTGTGGGAGCACTGTGGTGGATTGACCCCTCTGGCAGCTAAACCATGGGTTGTTCACTCACTCACTGCCCCACAGAGGGGATGGAATGCAAGATAAGAAGAATGCTAATCAAAACTATACGAGGGTATCCAGCTGATGGATTTACATGCTTTCCCACAGTGTTGCTCATTTATGACAAGTATGACTCTTCTAAAGAATTCAGGCATGATTCTTTATTCTTACCAGAGATACATTTTGAGAAAAGCTGTTAGCTTATGCACAAGAGGTAGCAATACAGTAATAAAGACGTGTTTGTAAAAATCTAGTTGTGCTGGTAATTTTTACTTTGTTTCTTTCTAAATGTAAATTTTATTTTTTAAGGCTTTCAGGCAAGAATGATTCTGTACTTTGGTTTTCCCACTTGTTGGGGTTTGTTTTTTTGTTTTTTTTTGTTTTCACATACAGTTTTATGTTCTAAATGTGAGATTAAGAGGACTAAATGCAAGGATGATTCTTAAGTGTCATAGAATACTAGCTGTGGCAAAGGCCTTAGACATTATTTGCTTAGCTGTTGCAGTTAACGTAGGATTTTTCTCTATTCTGTTCTTAACACTAGTGCTCAGTGTACCTTGTGTATACCTTTGTTAACTACTACTGTGTAGTATTTTAGAACCTTTTCCAACTCTTCAACATGTGTCCTCAACGTAAAAAGGACATGGAGCTGCTGGAGCAAGTCCAGAGGAGGGCCATGAGGATGATAAGAGGACTGGAGCACCTCCCGTATGAAGACAGGCTGAGAAAGCTGGGGCTGTTCAGCCTGGAGAAGAGAGGGCTGCGTGGAGACCTCATAGCAGCCTTCCAGTATCTGAAGGGGACCTATAAGGATGTTGGGGAGGGACTCTTCATTAGGGACTGTAGTGGTAGGACAAGGGGTAATGGCTTTAAATTTAAATAGGGGAAGTTTAGATTAGATAGAAGGAAGAAGTTCTTCACAGTGAGGGTGGCGAAGCACTGGAATGGGTTGCCTGAGGAAGTAGTGAATGCTTCAACCCTGGCAGTGTTCAAGGCCAGGCTGGACAGAGCCTTGGGCAACATGGTTTAGTGCAAGGTGTCCCTGCTCATGGCAGGGGGGTTGGAACTAGATGATGTTAAGGTCCTTTCCAACCCTAACTATTCTATGATTCTATGTTTAAATGGAAATTGAAATACGTCTCTTAGGAGATTGTTTGAATTGAGTGACATCGTACAGCCAGAAAAAAAATCATAATCCCTTTCTTATTCTTCTATATCTAAATTTTTGTGGGCCAAAATGAGTTTCCTCATTGGCTCCATACCCTGGAATTAACTGCCCGTGCTACTTGCCGTCTTCCTAGATTATTCACTTTAGCTTCATGTGCCTCACAGATGTACAAAAGTGCTGTAATGATGATGGCAGTTGGCAGTACATAAATGGACACACAAAGCAATGAGGTTAGTGGATTTATATGGTTTGGGTTTTTCTTTTTTCCTCTTAATTTCTCTCGGTACCTCAGTCTCCACTTGGTGTTTAGTTTCTTAGGACTGATGGATTATTCCAGATGGCTTCTTACTGAGCTGCACACATAAGAGCTGTCATCATCTTGACTCCCTAAAAAGATTCCTTTCATAAAGCCACAGTTCTTTCTCCTTCCCTGCTTCACTTTCCCTCTGTGCCTCCCTCAAGGTCCTCCTACTTGTTAACTTCCTCTTAGCATAATATCACCTCATCCAGTATTACGTGGCCTTCTTCCAAATTATTTTAATTTTCAAACTGTCTTTGTAGGTCTTTTGTAATTGTTTCTCAATCTCCACTGGTGTTTCTGGCACCACCCAGTATACTCTGATATGCAGATGTCATTAGTACATTTTTAGTTCCCTTTTACAGGTACTGAAGAAGTTAGGTAAGATGGGACTTGTCAGTTTATACCTCTGCACAGCTTAGCACCTTGTTTGTTTACTGTATTGTGGCATTATGTCTAAGTACAAGTTAATTATATTTGAAATTAAGTGTTCCCAAGATACTTGATGTTTCTACTGAATTTGAATGTATTCAATGAATGCAACATCTAGGGCTTTTTTGTTTGAGCGTTTCACTGTTTTGTTTTGTGTTTGGTTGGTTTTGGTTTGTTTTTTTTTTTTTGTTTGAGTTTTTTGTTGTTGTTGGTTTTTTTTATTTTGTTTTGTTTTTTAAATAAAGTAGCAGTGGCAGAATGGAAGAGAAGCTACTTCTGCTGTAGCTTTACTGCATTTCTGTAAGTATCCTTGGGAAGACTTCTTCATTTTTTTCTTCCAATTATTTTTTTTTACCTCTTAGCAGCTGGGCATCATTGGTGAAACTCTAGCTAACAAGTAAAAGCCACTGTGGTTTTAAATCCATTTTTAAAACCACTGTATACGGCTATGCATCTAGTTTGGGGCCTTACAGTACCATAAAGATGAGTGAGTCCAGTGGAGGGCTATCAAGATGGTCAGGGACACTTCCTGTAGGAAGAGAGGCTCAGGGATGTGGGTTTGTTGAGGCTTCAGGTTGATGTGATAGAAGACCCCTGTTTGCAGAGTCATTACAGAGAGGGAGCCAGGCTCTTGCTGACTTGCACAGTGGGAGGGTGCATAGACAATACACATAAATTGAAAGAAGAGTTAACTGAATATATGGGGAAAACTTGTCCCTGTGAGGACAGTCAAGCAAGGGAACTGGTTACATGAGAGGTTGTGCAGTTTCCATGCATGGAGGTTTACAATACCCAGCTGTGCAGTAAGTCCTGAGCAACCTTGACTCTGCTGTGAGCAGGAGATTGGGCTAGGGACCTACTCTGCAGTGTGAATCATTCTACAGTCCAGTACCATTCATCAGACCTGTACCACTGCTGATCTTTCAGGCTGGTCATGTCACGGAGATTGCTTCCCTGTTAAGTAGCAGCAAGTATGCTGGATTAGCTCTAATTTTACGGGTCTTTTAAAATCCAGGTTTCATTTTCAAACGTACCTCTTATATATGCTGACAGATGTATTTTTATCTACTGGTAGGTGCTTTGTCAAGAATTAATTTGGTCATCATTTAAAATGAAGGTAAGAACTCTCTTTGTGATTAATTTATAAAAGAAAACAGGGCATTCTGAAGTGACTTCAGGGCTTCCATGAATTGTGAAGAAGTTGGAACTAACATAAACTATAGCTATTATTTCAATTCCCATTTGAGGTCCTGCTTTCTTAACTCTAAATAATGTACAGCCACTTTCACACACTCTGTTTGGACACTAGTGGTGAGTGTAGCTTGTGTATATCTTTGTTCCTTTTTAGCTTGCCTTTTCCCCTGCATTATAGCTGCTGCATTAATATAGTTTAAGGTATAGCTGGTGATCTATAAAGTCTTTTTTGTTTGTTTCTGCTGTAGGGGGACTGCATAAACCTTTCTTTTTTCTTCTGTTCAGCCAGGCAGATTGATATATCTTGACTTTAATTCAGAATTTCCAAAACCGTATTACCAAATTTTAATGTTTACAGTGGAAAAAAAAATCATTTCCGTATTCATTGTAATACAACAGTGAAAGCTTTTCTTTCATTCTCTCCATGTTCTTGCTTTGGACAGATAAAATCATTGGTGCATTTGTGATTTTATGTGAATGAAATGTCTCTTCTCAGTTACTATTTCAAAACAAGCTTGCCAATACCCATTGTCCTAATCTAAAAAAAAAAATTCCATTATTTGTGACCAAAAACCTGTCAATGTTACCTCACTTTTAATTAAAAAAAGAGTGTTGAGCTCAGAGTTTTATTGGTTTCTAAGAACTAACCATTTTTATTATCAGTACTGTAGCGTATAATTCATGCACAGTAGAATAGGATAGTAAACAGTGTTAACACTATATTGTGCCTGCCAATATGTATTAATAAAATTCATTGGAAGCTACTGTGGTTGAATGATTAGAGCACTGGTCTGGGAAATTAAACACCTGGCTTCCAGTGCCAGGTCTGCCATTCCCACCATGTGTGATGTTTGCAGAAGAAAAACAATCACATTTATTTTTGTCTATGGAAAGAAATAGCATTACCCCTTTCTGCGAAGTGTTTATATGGTAATTCTCATTCAAAGATTTTTAAGTATTATTAATTTTACTTTTTGACTCAGCTGAGGAAATCCCAAGGATCTTTAACTGGTAGCATGTGGTGTTTGCAGGCTTTACATCAGAAGAGTTGACTGTGGTGAGGCTCCCAACTCTGTCTTTAAATCATAGAATGGTTTGGGTTGGAAAGGACTTTAAAGATCATCTGGTTTCCTGATGTAATGTTATTGTCAGTGTTACTTGGAAGGTCAGACTAAATGGCTTGGACTCCCAAGAATATGAAATTATCCGGGGGTTTTTGTCATTGTCGTTCTGGGGGGATGTTGTAGGATGTTGTTTGGTTTATTGCTGGGTTTTCTTTTAATGTAACATGTAAATTGCATCAGTTAAATGCTACAATGCTATTTGTGTTTACGTAGCTGAGAGACTTAAGTGAAGTGAATTGAGGACTTTTTCTTAAATCTCTGCCCATGTAATTTTTTATTTTTTTAATTGTTTGAAAGATAATAGTGTAATCCTGTCACACTGGGCGTGGAAGAGTGTCCAGTCGCCCCATAGTCTGTGGAGAATGTGGAGAAGGGTGTAATAGTTTCGAACTGGGTGATTCAGACTGGTGGGAGAAATAGCTCCTTTCCATGTGTAAGGATTAGAACCCCAAAATTGGTTCAGACAGAAATTAACGTACAATGTGTAATGTCTGCTGGGATTTCAGAGGGCTGGGTTGTTCCCATCTCCATATATTCTGTCTGTGGATGAGGAGTGGGTTAAGCAGAATGGTTGATTGTTACAGTTTCCATAATTTTTGTTGGCAGTTCAAATCTATTAATTGATAGTAACATAGCTGAGGATGTAAAACAAAACCTTATTTTCCCTTGGCTGTTTGTGCTGTATCTGTTACAGTATATAGTTCTGGGATACGGGATAACGCCGCAAAAATGTGCATGAGTTGTGCAGAAAGATGTTTATGCTTAAATAGAACATTCTTGCGTAGAGCCATCTGATTTATACTGTCCTTGAATTCTTTTCTAGATCTCTGTCTTATTTTCTGATTTTGTAATGTAATGGAACATTTGCTGTTAATTAGAGAAGCCCTTAACATCCTTAATCAAGCAAAGTAGCTAGCTTAAGTCTTGGGAAACTCAAGTATGTTAACTCAGAGCAGGGTGGTCTAATTCACAGCACCATTTACAGACAAAGTCCATACAGTGTGCCATCACAGCCTTTGGGTTGGACAGGTGAATACACCGGAGCAAATGTAAGCCTTACAGCTGGATGTCTCTCTAGGTGCTTGTACACAGCCTGATAAGGACTGTGTGAGCTGTTGTTGATGTGTTGTTGATACGAAAAGGAGGAGAAGGCAGAATCTGATTCAGGAGTATGGCTGGTGGGCAGCACTGAAATATATGGCCAGCCACTTCTACTTGCAAGGAGGGCCTTAAAAAACGTGTTACTCACCTTCTGTCACCACTGGTTCTCTGCTGCTGAGACTGGAGCATATCTCAGTCTCAGTTAACAGGATTAAAAGGTTGGGAGATCTCAGTTAACAGGATTAAAGAGCACTCCAAATTACATTTACAGAAATACTCTGCTGGAGTTATTTGAGAAGGTGAGTTTGAGAATCTTACATAGTTGGTGGACCCAATCTGAGGAAACATTTCTTCCCTTCCTACCTCTCAACTCTCTTCCTTCAAGTAATAGCTGCACTTAAATTTGACTGACCACATACATGGTATGTTAGGAACATGAAAAATGGCACTAAAATCTACATATCCTTGACAGCTAAACCACACTGTATATGCAATTACACTTTTGTGATTACAATTTGTTTTAAGTGGGAAGGGAACAGTTGGGCTGGAGTTTATTTCTTTTCCACTATGGAAGTTTGATGGAATATGTTTTTTATAAACTTTCTCTCTCAGTCCAGGCCTTAGAAATAGCTCTTTCAAAGTGTGTCCTAACAGAGGTGGACACTCTTTTACTCTACCAATATACAGTGTGTATCAGTAGGTTTTTATTTACGGTGGCACAGACTTCCAAGTACACTGTCTGGTTCTGGAACCTTGGAACAAGAGAAGGTTACTTACTTTCCCTCTTTTTCTGGGTCAAATCCAATTTTATTTTTTCCTCTTTGTAACAGTGGCTGTTTGGCTTCCTACTGGTTAGTTTGCCTTACAGAACTGTGAGCACAACTAGGTTGGCAGGAGGGTATGACATCGTAAGCACCAAGTAAGGGCAGAGTCATAGTGGCAGCTGTAGCTCTTTTATGCTTCCATTTAATGAGACTGCAAGAGTGCTTTGCAGAGTGCTTTGAGATATGCTGTGGCTGAAATTGAACTGTGTGTGCAGCATTGAAATCACAAAGTAAGGGTTCTTCCTTTGGAAGGAAACTTGGCTTGCTTTCAGTTTGTTCCCATCTTACCTCCCTCAGAAGTTTTAACAGCTGCATGTCTAGAAGAAAGAGTCCCAATACAGTCTTAGGTTCGCTTAGAAAAAATGAACAAAGTTACGCATATGTTTCAGAATCAGTTGTGTGATGCCAAGAGGTGTTTTTTTTTGTCTGAGTCCCAGGTTCTGCAGTGAGATTTCCTCCAACATGGAAATAGTGGGGCCTCTGGTGGGATTAGGGGAAGAGTAAAAGGAATGGTGATAGTGAAGGTTTGTTGCTAGGACAGTGAACCTTGTATCAGGTAGAGAATGCTATCGTGTGATTGTTCCCAGGATGCAGGGAGAGCAGGAAGAAGGATGTTGCCATTTGGCTGATCATGGTTCTATTTGTGGGCACTGAATGCTTGCTGCTTCTACCCAGGTAGTCACTTCAGTGTGATGCTTGTACTTCAGTGAGAGCTGTGCAACCTGATTCAAGCTTAGCTGTTTTAAAATGGTAGTTTTATGTTAAACTCTGTGTGGGTATTCAGCCTGGGTCCATCTAATGACAAATTCAACTTCCAAGAATCAGATGAGACACCTGAGGTGTAGCTGTGTATGAAAGGTAGCCAGCAGTACCTGCTGTAGTTTCTTGAACAGACAAAGAGCTTGTTACTTGAAAATGTGAGAAAGATGTGGGGTGGGGTTGGGAGGAACAAGCACCTTCTTGTTGCAGAGTAAGAATATGCTTGTGGAAAAAACCCAAAAAGGTTACTTATTAATACCGCTGCTTTTTTCCAGCAGTAACACATTTTAGATTCAGCCCTTGCTGTTGTAAATCTGATCCTTGTCACTTTTTTAAAATACTTGTTTGTGGACTTCACTTTCTAGAAAGAGACTTTGGGATTTTATGCTCTCTGGGGTTTAGGTATCTGTGGCAGCTGAGTGCCATTTCTGCTGTATACTCAACGTTGCAGCTGAAGTAGGCAAAAACGGTCCCTACAAATGCAGACATTATTGATTGCTCTCTGCAATTAGGTAAATAGCTGCATCGGTGCATAACAGCAGGAGGGAGAGGGTTAATGCTGTCCTCAGAGGAACCACAGGACTGATTGGAAATAGCTGATGTACTGCGGGCTTTGGCCTGCACAGGGCGATGCTGTGGTGAGCCTGCCAGCTTTGGTGATACGAGGGAACAGAAGAATGGTATGTAGCGAAGATAATAAACAATCCAGAGTAGAAAGGACATAGAAAAGTATCCTAAGCCTGGATCCCTGAGAGAGGAGAAATCATGATAGGCAGGAGCAAAGGAAGGGAGAGTTCAGGCTGGAGTTGCAGATTGGACAGGAGTGTGCAGCCACCTGCATGCTCTTGACCTCTCTGTGTGAACTCAAGGCTTACAGTTAAATCAACATGGTATAGTGCAGGTGTAGCTTAGATACTGAAACGGTGGAACTGTGTTAATGGCATGCTTAGCTGAGCTAACTGTCTCTCTTAGAAAGTGCAGGAATAATGCTCAGGATGGATGCTGGGTATATGTGGCAGTGATTCACCAAAACTGCCCACTTCTGATGGCATTTGTTGAAATAGGAGTTTGGTTCATTGACACCAGTAACCCAAGAGTCAGGTTATCCACATCTCTGTAGGATATGAATAATTTTGGCATTTGTCATCTCTGGTACATACCATGATGATGTTACTTGAAATTGACCTCTTTTTAGTCCTGTTACATGTAAAGACACATCTTATGTTCCTGCTTACATACCAATAGTTGCTACCAGCATTCATACACAAAACCTTTCAAAGTGCTTGTGTCTGCACTTCGAACTGAAGCTTACTTCTGTGGCTGACAATACTTGTTAAAGCCCAAAAAATATTTCAGCTTAAGCTGTAGCCTACCCATTTCATAGAGATGTTAATGCCTTTCCCACTGCTTTCTCCTAAAGAGAAACATTTTTTCCTGCAATTAATATGGTTAGCTGAGAAGGAGGAGGGGGAAACCAACTTTGAACAACTCAGCACAAAGAACCATGGAATATACCCCAGAGATATATTTGAGAATACAAGGATTGCTTGTGTACAGGCTAGATTGACCCACATATTAATATAGGAGAGGCCAGTGGTGTAATTTAGGTTGCTGACAGTGAAAAATGGTTAGCCACGACAGCTGTGCAGCCAAGCACTGTCCCACAGGGCTGTGATGTTTCAAGCGCCAGAACTGTAAAACTGCTGCAATGAAAGGCAAAAGTAGGGATCAAAAGTGAAAGACATCCACTGTTAGATTAGGGCATGTCATCCTCAGATGATAAGGGGAAAAAAAAGGGATACATGTTTTGAGAAAGCATTATGAATTCATTAATGATATGAAGAAGATCAGAAGTTATCCTTGAGGTGCAGAACATGCAAGTAATACGAGAGAGAAGCATTACAACTGTGTACCCAGTTCTTTCTTCGACTTTTGTGTTTCACCATTCTTGGAGGCAGGATGCTGAATTCTCAGCCTGTGGTCTGACCTGATACAGCACTTCTGAACCATGCACTTTGAACCAGGAAGCTTGCTTTAAAGTGAGGAAAATATGATTCTATTTATTTTTCACTGATGTTTCTTCAATTAGATTGGTTATTGTTCGTTATTAAAATTCCATTGAAAATATAAATATGTCAAGATTTTAGAGCTCACAGAAACTACTTTTGATAATATAAAATAAAAATAAATAATGCAGCAGTGTAACTCTTCACCTGAATTGTGCAGTGTCATGTTACACAAATTGTGAAGCCATGGAATATGAAAAAAGGAACTTCTACTTTCATTCTACCAAATTATGTAATATGCCACATGCTGAGTAAAGGTACAAATGAGAATGCTATATGAATGAGGAACATGCTTGATGAAGAATTAATACAAAATTATTTTAGTTTTGGTATCAACAAACATTTCGGCTGCTGTAATGTGCAGGGGTGAAAAATAAGCCATGTGTTAAAATGAATTAATACAGTGTTGATCCTTTTCTGTCAGGTCAATTAGCAGGAGTAAAATATTTGCCCTACTTTAAACAGATAAGGAGGTATCATATTGTGTTCCTTTTAAGATTAATGTTCCTATATGGGCAGAAGAGAGAACAAGATTTATTCCCTGAACCTTATGTAGATTTACAGCTGTGCCAGTTACTGCTTGAAAGCTCTTTGAGCCACATTCGCAGTAAGTCTTTTTTTTTTTTTTTCTATGTTAGTGAAAGTGGTCATAAGAAGGCTGAAGACATTTTGAAGTGTTAAGTGGGATTTATGACACATACAGTGCCTTTAAATTAAAAGTATAGTCTTGTCATGACCCCTGATTTTCTTTTATATATGTGCATATGTGGGCATGCATTGGTATGATATAAACAAAAAAATTTTTTTATTAAATGCTTCAGAAGTTACTTCCTGTGCTGTCCTGATTTCCTTAGAAGTTTAATAATGTTTTTTATGTTACTATTTGATGATGTAAGCAGAGAAAATTGCACTCAAGGAGAGAGTGACAATCATGGGATGTGTGTGCACTTTCTATGGAACTGTGGTCTGGACTCATAAATATCAGTGCAACTCCTGTTTAATTGGATTGCATGGGTGAAATACAGGGTCAAATTTGGCGTTCATAGCAGAAGATAAGAAGTAAGTTCACCTTGGGCTTGGTAGAGACAGAGACGTAATGGTGGAAATACTATGTAAATTAATCTCAAAATGCTAGAGCAATTACTATTTTTAAATTTTGTTTGACTGAACTGTTCAACCTTGCTAATTATAAGCATCTGCTTTATCATTAAGTGCAATGAAATTTTGAGTGTGTGTATATAACCACTGAAGACTAATTGTCCAAAAGATGGTCTAAACCATTTACATTTAAAGTTTAATTCTTTTTCAGAGAAATTGCAAGGGGAAGTTCATATAAAAGGAGTAGTCTTAACTAAAGCAACATTAGTCTGGTTAGAAAGTAGCTTTTCCATTTGCAGAATTTTTTGACATTTCAGAAAACTGGTAAGCACTTTTTCCTGGTGAACAAGGGATATGTTCTTTGGGGTTTTTTTTGGTTTTTTTTTTTACATCAATTAAAAAAAAATAAGCATCTTCACTTGAAGAAGAACTAAAGCTCATCTGCCAAGTCTCTGCATCTGAATTTATAATACAGAGAAGAGAAATGAGGAGGGAGTAGAAGTTACGAAGAGCTCATTGTGGGAGGAGAAATTGTATGAAACAGATTTAATCTTGTACCAGGATTTGCCAGACACCTTTTCCCACTCATGAGTTTTGGAGACAGAACTATGAACTGGGTTGAATTCTAGCCATTACATTTGTGAATGACTTAGTTTGATTAGCTTCAGGTTTGTAATTACTAGCTACTTGTATATTTGAATTACTTTTATGCTTTACAAATTACTCTCACCAGTTGACTTATGTTCTAGTATCATTTTGTGATGCTACAGACACTTGATTCTCTGCAAATTTTACAGCTACTTGCTTTTATATTTGGAGAAGCCCACTAAATGAGTGGCTGAAAAAGTATGAAACCACTAGAACAAATTGTGATGCCTGATACTACAGGTGGGTAGTGGGTTATTAGTCCAGTGCACAACGAAAGAAAATACTTCTGCTGAATGGAATAACATATCCAGGTGTTACTGAAATACTAAAAAACCTATCTACGTCAATTCCTATTCAGTAAACAGATTGAAGTGTGCCAGCTATGCAGACTTGTCTGTGCTGGTGCAATTTGTAATAATTTATAAGAAACATTTATCAGTGTTTATTTTTATCTTTTTAGATGTTTGTGCACTGCTTAAAATACAAGCCATATAGAGACTTGGAAAGAAAAATATATTCATGCAGTTCAATTTCTTTCCAAAAGTCTGGTTCACAAGTTGTCTATCTTTGTGCTGTCTGCTTCCTTTTAAGGGTAGTTGATATCACGAAGGATTTTGAGGCATCATGCAGACATCTTGTATGCAGTTTTCTGGTGGTTAGCACCAGATATGAACATAAAATAACTAATATCAGTTGGAGGATGACAAGGTGGTGGAGGCCATTTTCACTTTCATAGTCCTCCAGCTCACGTCTGGCAGAAGAAACCCCAAATGTGGTTTTCACTAATGCAATTTTTTTACTCACATTTTTCCAAAAAGAAGAAGAGGTTTTAAGTGGAGTTCTTCAATAAGAGATGTATTTCGAGAATTACACCATAGAGGGCAAGAACTTGGACAGAGCTATGGACTGTTTTTAGAAGGGAGTTTGTTAGGATAGAATGTAGAAACTGTGCTTGAGATTTTTATTTATTTAACATGCTTTCATCAAGAACTGCAGTTAATTGCTTATCTAAATGTAAAAAACCAAGGACTAGTTCCTGATGTACTAAAACCCAGCTAAGCAGATGCTTTTTTAGCTTTTCTGTTACAAACTCTGTGTTGTAGTAACTTTATGAAACTTTTTTTCGTACCATTCTCATTTGTAAAGCTGATTCATCACAGGGCATTACCAGGGCTGTATTCTGCAACAGTGATTGTTTTCTATTCAGTTTGTTAAAGTGATATATATAGTTTCAGTAATAACATCCAGTGCAATGGGAAACTCAAGAGGCAGTAATGCAAAGTCTCAAGCAGTTTGCAATCCGTTTGCAAAGCTTTCAGTAAAATTAGTCAGCTTTTCCCTGGTGTGTTGACCAGGTAATCAGAAAGAGAAGGTAATGAAAGATGCAGAACTTGAGAAGTCTGGAAATGCCAAAGTGCACTGGATGTTCCTTGTAAGTGAAATAACTCAAAGATAACATTTACAAAGGTTTATGGCATGTAGCTAGAGGGAAATTGTCACAGCTTCCTGCAGAAACTGAAGTTACAGTAGCATAAGTAATTTTCCTGACTAGGGATTTGTGTTAAGTTTGAAGAAATTAATTCCCCTTGGGGAAACTGCACATCCAGTTTTGAACTGGTTGGATGGTAAAGATTGCTAGGCAGAAGAACTGAGATCTGCCTAAAGTGGCGAGAGTTTCAAGTCTGACCAAGGGGACAGTCCTTTGTTCTAAGAATTGACCTGCAATAGTGAGACACTGGCCTGGTGTCCTGGGTTCAGCTACAGCAGTCATTTTTTCTCCTTCTTAGTAGCTGGTGCAGTGCTGTGTTTTTGACTTTCAGCCTGGGAACAACGCTGATAACACCGATGTTTTTAGTTGTTGCTCAGTAATGTTTACTCTGACCAAGGACTTTCTCAGTCTCATGCTTTGCCAGAGAGGAGGGGAAGCCAGGAGGAAGCAGAGACAGGACACCTGACCCAAACTGGCCAAAGGGGTATTCCATACCACAGCACGTCATGCCCAGTATATAAAGTGGGGGGAGTTACCCGGAAGGCCCAGATCGCTGCTCGGGTCGGGCTGGGTATCGGTCGGCGGGTGGTGAGCGGTTGTGTCCTTTTCCCTTGTTATTCCTCTTATCATTAGTATTGGTAGCAGTAGTGGTTTGTATTATACCTTAGTTACTGGAGTGCTGTTATCTCAACCCGTGGGAGTTACATTCCTTCGATTCTCCTCCCCATCCCTCCGGGAGCGGGGGGAGGAAGGAAAAGGGGGGGGAGTGAGCGAGCGGCTGCGTGGTTCCAAGTTGCCGGCTGGGCTTAAACCACGACACCTGGGTATGTAGCATGGACAAGTCTTGAGATTTCCAGCCAGGAGTGTATAGGCAGATGATGCTTGGTAAATCATATACAACGTGAGTGTAGTTTATTTGTCTTTCTAAAAACATTAAAAAACCTACTACTATTACTTCCTTGTAAGTAAGGAGGTCATTGGAAACATCAACTCATTCTCTGCTTGTTCACCTGCCCCAAAGAATGTGTGAGTGGTGGGTGCAATTCCAGGTGCAGAGGACTGTAGGAGGAGTTGTCATCAGAAGCCCTGTGAGGAGGGGATGGCTGCTGGCCTGAGGTTAAAGAAGCAGCAGGGGGAATGTGGAGGTCTCAGAGATGCAGCTAACTTTGAGATGATGGAAGTAATTAAGAACCAAAATGAATGTATTTTGTTAATCAAGCACATGCTTATCCAAGGAATTTTGATGCTACAGCTGGGGGCTCTAAAGTTGTTGAGATGCTTTTAAAAATCATTTTACAGCTGTAGGTTTGGAAGCTAAATATTGGATGTTCTAATAAAGCACTTAAGGGTATGAGTTGAGAAAGACTGGTAAGATGTTTTCTTTCTGTAAGTATCAAACAATTGGACAAATACATTCTAGGGGGGTTATCTGATGGGTTTGGAGGGGTTGTTTTGTAATTTTTGTTTGTTTTTTTTTTCCCCCCTCACTAAAGCATCAGGTTTTGGTTTATGGCAGAAACAGGGTGCTGAATGTGATGAATCACTGATTTGACCTGACAATACAAATTTTCTTTCTATGAATTTATGGTGACAGCAGATCATGTGAGTCGTGCTGGAGACAAAAGATCCATGTATCACTTTAAGTACAGCTTTGCTGCTAGTCCATGGTTTTATCTTCAGAAATTAGAAATAATTTTCTGGTCAAGAAGTTTTGAAAAGAGCTCAAGAACCATGGGATGCTTTTTAAAATTATTATTAAATTAGCGTGATAAGTAGTGTCTAATTTTTGAGTGGCTCTTGAGTGGCAATTTCTATTTTGAAAGATCTGGGTTGTTCTCAAGTCAGAAAAGGCTGAAGTTGAAGGAGCAAGTTAAAGTGATATAAAAAATGGTGGGTCTGTTGGAAAACAAGTCAGTATGGATGAGCTTACACCCTGCCTGTGAGACTGTTGTATCCAGCACTAGAATGTGAGTCACTTTAATGATAAATGCAGGTGATTGAGTGAGGTTCATTCTTGGGATGAGTTTTCCACTTCTGTCTTTCCTGAGGGAAGAATGGTATGCCTGTCATCTGGGCAATGGTCCTTGCAAGCTGGAAAGGAACAGAGGAAAGGGTTTTGGCATCCTGAGATTTACAAGGGATAAGGACCTAGACTGAACATCACTGTTCTTCTCCCTTCTTTTTCTCCAGTTGTGTTGGACAGAAGGGGAGATAGAAAAACATTGGTCTGTTTCCTCTTTCCATCAATTTGCCTTACTTAAATTATATTGAGAATAATAGTAAGGAGGGTAGGAATTAACGGCTCAATGTCCAGTTGGAGACCAGTAACGAGTGGTGTCCCTCAGGGATCGGTGTTGGGACCTGTGTTGTTCAACATCTATCTTTGTCGGTGACATGGACAAAGCCGATGACACCAAGCTGTGTGGCTCGGTTGATAACGCTGGAGGGAAGGGATGCCATCCAGAGGGACCTTGACACGCTTGAAAGGTGGGCCAGTGCCAACCTTATGAAGTTTAACCAAGCCAAGTGCAAGGTCCTACACCTGGGTCAGCACAACCCCAGGCACAGCTACAGGCTGGGCGGAGAAGAGATTCAGAGCAGCCCAGTGGAGAAGGACTTGGGGGTGTTGGTGAACAAGAAACTGAACATGAGCCGGCTTCAGTGTGCACTTGCAGCCCAGAAAGCCAACCGTATCCTGGGCTGCACCAAAAGAAGCGCGACCAGCAGGTCAAAGGAGGTGATCCTGCCCCTCTGCTCTGCTCTGGTGAGACCTCACTTGGAGCATTCGGTCCAGTTCTGGTGTCCTCAACATAAAAGGGACATGGAGCTGTTGGAGCAAGTCCAGAGGAGGGCCACAAGGATGACAAGGGGGCTGGAGCACCTCCCGTATGAAGACAGGCTGAGAAAGTTGGGGCTGTT
>NW_009933125.1:0-2183 GCF_000696875.1 Nestor notabilis | reverse complement strand
ATAGTTTAGTGTGTGGTGTCCCTGCTCGTGGCAGGGGGGTTGGAACTAGATGATGTTAAGGTCCTTTCCAACCCTAAGTATTCTATGATTCTATGAATGCTAAATTCAGTTTACTGAAATGGGATCAAATCCTGCTCAGTATGGACATCAAAGCCTCCCTTTGCTCATAATGGTGTACTAACACCAATATTTATTTTTTTTTTAACTTAAAGGATGCGGTTGTAGACAATGTATTGAGACTGAGTTGAAATGAAGACAATATTTTGTCCTAAGCATGGTCTCCCCACCACCCTATTCCCATCTCCTGCATTACTGTTTGTTCTCTCACTGGGAGTGGAAGTGGCAACAGGTTCCTTCTTTGGAGACCAAAACGAAGGTTGAGCATTCATATATGGTGCAAAGCCAGGTAAGAGACTATTAGTGTGGACATGTGGGCTGGCCTGCTCTGGGACAGTTAAGATTCTTAAGAATCCGAAAAGAGTAGACTTTGCAAAGCATAGCTGTTCTATGCAATCTGCAGATCCAGATGTTTATCTCTTATGATTACTTTTAAGTCTCCTTTTTAGGGTTTTCTTCTCAAGTCACCTAAAATTTTCTTTCCCATGAAGGTGTAAAACGTCTGTTGTAGAGCTCTCCTACTAGAGCTGTCAGGCACACTCAGAAATAGAAATTAGCAATGTGCTCCATTTGCCAAGTGTGAATTGTCAGATTAATTTTTCAAAGGAATCTCTTTTCCATTATCACATCCTTTTTCCTTTTTTCTTTTAGTATGTTCTAAAACTGATCCTACTCAATCCAATAGCATTGTTCCATGACACTTTTGAACAATGTTGTATTTTGTTTATTAAACACTCTTTACTACAGTTAAGGTGGAAGTTTTTTGGCTCTTTTGTTTTAAGAAATGGTTTGAAATATTCACAGTGCCTGTAAATGTTGATTTCCAGTTTAAAAAAAAAAAAAATCTCAGTTGGAATTGTTCATAAATAGTGGAAACAGATCGAGCACATCTTCTGCAGATTTTTCAAATTAAAACAAAGTATGTCTTACAGACACTTGGCCTTTGTTTTTCTAGAACTTGGATGGCTTCATCCTGGCTTGTATTGGCACATTATCTGTTTAGTATTGCACAAGCATATGGAGTAACTCTTTAACGTCCAATACATGTGCTTCAGCAGCGTAGTCACAAAATGTCGATTTTGGATGTACCTAAAAATTTGTAGGCTTTGTATTATCACATAACAGTTGCTTTAAGCATACAGTTTTCAGGGCATGTTGGTGGGCGTATCCAGCAATTCAGTGATACTGCTTTTCCAGTAATTTTGACTTTGCCTCAGGCAATTACTTAAAGAGCTGTTGACTGTAGTATTTCAGGGCTGTGCTCTAGAGATCGTACAACTGAAATTGTCTAGGGGATATTGAGCTGTCCTGTCACTGCTTCTGGGAGATGCTTGTTCTTTTAAGTTTTTTCTACTCTATCATGTCAGTATGTTCACAGAAATGGACTTTCGTGATACTAATTTTATCACTTGTACCATAAAAATGCACCTTTCATGGAGTGTGGCTGGCGAAGGGTGATGTGAAAGTTATGTACGACTGAGAAGGAAAATGGTTGAGAGTAGCTACACATTGACGTAATGATCACTTTGATTAAGTATTATTTGCAAGTAGTGCTGATCTGTGCTCCTGGTAAAATGTAAACTGGACAAAGCCTTTGAGGTTTTATGTACAGCCAATGTCTGTAACACAAATTTTGTATCTTTAACTTCTCTCTTAAAAAGTTTTTTTAAAGAGATTCCTGAAGTTAAAATCTAGGCAAGGTTTTATTGTTGTGTGTTTTAAAATGTAGTTTTCATTATGAATTTACATTACCAACCTTTTTATTTCCTTGACAGCATTAGAGACAGAAAATACAATGTATAGGCATTCGTTGGTTTTGTCCTTTCTGCAGTTTCAGCTGGGATTCTGAGTGTATTTTCTATCCTATCCTCTAGTTCTCCCATCTCGGTTTTTACAAAGTAGCTTGGGCTTTCAAATCCAGTGGAGTGTCCGTTGTCATTTGAAAACAAAAAAAAAAAAGGAAGATTTTCAGAGATGAGGCAGCGTTCTGAGTATCAGGTATTTTTGTTTATACTGCCTATCATTGAAAGAAGTAGGAGTATGTCCTGGGTTCAGCTACAGCAGTC
>NW_009933124.1:0-7592 GCF_000696875.1 Nestor notabilis | reverse complement strand
AACTATTCTATGATTCTATGATTCTATATACCCCAAACATGCAACAGTTCTCTGAAACCTACTGACCTTCTGCAGATACCCGAAATGCTGCTGACTCCCACCTTCAGCAGAAATGCAATAGTAGAAAGCATGAGTGGTCTTGTCACCTTATCAAAATACTTTCGTTTGCAAAACATGTTTACATTAAGGATTGATACCTGTCAATTTCACAGGAATTAAAGGAAAACATTTCACTTGGTCACTCACATTGATGAATTAATGTGATCACAGCTCCCAGTAATACAACATTCAGAATTCCTGCGAGAGCAGCAAGGTACTGCAAGCCTGAAGAATTAGAGGAAAGTTCTGCAAGAAATAAAAGCATTTTACAAACACATCATGAAATGTGTGTTACCCAGGACATAAATCTGGGTTTCTCTAGATATCTTTCAGACAGAATGTCCACCACTGTCACTTTGCCATGTGCTTTGTCACGTGCTTTGTCACAGTTCCTTTTTCCCTTTTTGTTGCCTCCTGAATATCAAATGGTTCTGCCCAGCACAAGCATGGATTGGAGGTTCCTCAATTTTGTGGAAGACAACTTCTTCTTGTAGGTGACAGAGGAGCCGACAAGGAGAGGTGCCATGCTTGCCCTCATGCCTTGGCTGCAGTGACCATGAGATGGTGGAGTCTGAGATCCCCAGGACAGTGAGAAGGGCATGCAGCAAGCTGACTGCCCTGGACTTCAAGAGAGCAAACTTTGGCCTTTTCAGGAACCTGCTCAGTAAGTTCACAGAATCATAGAATCAAAGGGGTTGGAAAAGACCTTTAATATCATCAAGTCCAACCATTACCCCGGGACCATCAAGACCACCACTAAACCATACCACTGAGGGCCTCATCTACATGGTTTGTGAACACTTCCAGGGACGGTTATTCCACCACTTCCCTGGATAGCCTGTTCCAATACCTAATTACCTTCTCTGTGAAGAAATTGTTCCTAATATCCAACCTAAACCTCCTCTGGTGCAGCCTGAGGCTGCTACCTCTTGTCTTATCACTTGTTACCTGGGAGAAGAGACCAACCCCAACCTCACTACAACCTCCTTTCAGGTAGTTGGAGAGAATGATAAGGTCCCCCCTGAGCCTTCTTTTTTCCAGACTGAACAACCCCAGTTCCCTCAGCCGTTCCTCATCAGACGTGTACTCCAGATCCTCCACCAGCTTCATTGCCCTTCTCTGGACCTGCTCCAACACCCCAATGTCTCTCTTGTAGTGAGAGGCCCAGAACTGAACACATCATTCAAAGTGTGGCCTCACCAGTGCTGAGTACAAAGGGATGATCACTGCCTTGGCCTTGCTGATCACACTAGTGCTGATACAGGGCAGGCTGCTGATGGCTTCTTGGCTGCCTGGGCACAAGCTGGCTCTTGTTCAGCGGCTGTTAATCAGCACCCCCAGGTCCTTTTCTGATGAGTAACTTTCCAGACACTTTTCCTAAGCCTGGAGTGTTGCATGGGGCTGTTGTGGCCCAAATGCAGCACCCGGAACTTTGCCTTGTTGAAACTCATACCATTTGCCTCATACCCATTGATCCAGCCTGTCCAGATCCCTCTGCAGTGCCTTCCTATCCTTCAGCTGATCGACACCCCCACCCAACTTGGTGTCATCCACAGATTTACTGAGGGTGCACTCAATCCCCTCATCCAGATCATCAGTGAAGATATTAAACAACACTGGCCCTAACAATGAGCCCTGAGGGACGCCACTAGTGACTAGTCAACAACTAGGTTTTTTGCCATTTACCACCACTCTTTGGGCTCGACCATCCATCCAGGTCCCATGGGATAAAGTCCTGGGGGGCAGGGGGCCCAAGAATGCTGCCTAACATTCAAGGATCACCTGCTCCAAGCTCAGGTGATCCCAGCAAAAAAGAAATGGGGCAAGAATGCCAGGAGGCCTCCATGGGTGGACATGGATGGATGGATGGAGCTGCTGAGCAAACTCACAAGGAAAAAAGAAGCTGGAAAAAGGGAAATATAACCCCCGTTTGCAAGAAATGGGAAGTGGAAGACCTGGGGAACTACAGATGAGGCAGTCTCACCTCTGTGCCTAGCAGGATCATGGAACAGATTCTCCTGGAAACTATGCTAGGGCACACGAAAAACAATGAGGTGGTTGGTGACAGCCAACATGGTTTCACTAAGGGCAAATCATGCCTGACCAATTTGGTGGCCTTCTATGATGGGGCTACAGAACTGATGGATAGGGGCAAAGCAGCTGATGTTGTCTACCTGGACTTGTTACCTGAGAGAACTTGTTCAATGCTGTCCTGCATGACATCCTTGTCTCTAAACTGGAGACATAAATTTGATGGACGGGCCACCTGGTGGATAAAGAATTGGCTGGATGGCCCCACACTTGAAAGTGGTGGTCAATGGCTCAATGTCCAACTGGAGACAGGAAATGAGTGGTGTTCCTCAGGGCCTGGTATTGGGACTGATCCTGTTCAACATCTGTTCAACATCTGTTCAACCATTCGGTGACATGGACAGTGGGATTGAGTGCATCCTCAGCAAGTTTGCTGACGACACTAAGTTACGTGGTGCGGTCAACACGCTGGAGGGAAGGGATGCCATCCAGAGGGACTTTGAATGCTTGAAAGGTGGGCCGATGCCAACCTCATGAAGTTCAACATAGAGAAGTGTAAGGTCCTGCATCTGGGTCAGGGCAATCCCAGGCAAAGCTACAGATTGGGCAGAGAAGTGATTCAGAGATTCCTCTGCAGAGAATGACTTTGGGGTGTTGGTCGACAAGAAATTGAACATAAGCCAGCTTCAGTGTGCGCTTGCAGCACAGAAAGCCAACCATATATTGGGCTGCATCAAAAGAAGCGTGACCAGCAGGTAAAAGGTGATCCTGCCCCTCTGCTCTGGTCTCATGAAACCCCACTTGGAGTACTGTGTGCAGTTTTGGTGTCCTCAACATAAGAAAGACATGGAGCTATTGGAGCAAGTCCAGAGGAGGGCCATGAGGATGATAAGGGGGCACAGAGGTTAAACATCTTTTTTCCTAGTTTAAATATTCAATCATCCTTACTTGGGAAATGCTGTACCTGTGACTGATCATCTTGAAATATTCAAACAGCTAATCCTCACTGGTTTTATACTGCCAGCCTATTTAGATAGCATATACATGTAAACAGAATGCAGTACTTTTCAGCAGCTATGCAACAATTATGGTTAAACATCTGTGTTTATTTTCCATCTTCCTTTGGGTGCTATGCAGTGATTTTGACATAAAAAAAAAGGTCATTAGGATATCTGGGGTCTAATGTGAACTCTTTCATGACTTGCACAATGACTGGACTGCAGGTAAAACAGAACCAGCAATGTGTGTAAATACTCAGATTAGCACTCAGCTCCCCAGGGTGAGCTCCAGTAGCAGAAATCCTGTAGCACTGACAATGCAGCATGGGCTCACAGCTCAGCGTTTGCCCAGCTTCCCAACACACCTTTGCAGCTTGCACTACTGCAAGACCAGGTGGAACTGCAAGGGGAAAAGGGGAGCTCTGCATTGTGGTCTTCCTTCTGTACTACATGAACTGGCACAAATACTGCACTAGATAGTGCCAGTGAGGCATTGTGACCATTTCTAACCACTCCAGTCAATACACTTCTGTACTCCATATGGATATCATGCTACCATCGTTAGTCTGTGTCTGATCTAAAGCTAGGTCACACGTTTCACGACAAGCAAAGACACCTTGCGTTGTTTAAGCAGCTAAACGACAGCACCGTTCTCTTCAGTTGCTTTCCTAAAGTGTTCCTGCTGCCCCCTTGTGTCACGCCACTCAGTCATGCAGGTAGATGACGAAGATAGAGGATTTTAAACCCAGCTTTGTCAGTGTGTGCTCTGGGTGTTTGTAGTCACGTACGACTCTGTATATGTGCCACATACACTTTGTCTGACTTTGTGCTTCTTTTAACCGGAAATACTCAGTCTACTCCATTACAGCAACATTTTTGTACACTTTGACAAATATTTTAAAGACCAGTGAAAGTTCTTAGTTAAATAAATATTAGCTTTTATGATCAGTTTTCTGATTATTTTTTTTCCTCAGTTTTGCTGTTTCAGTGCTTTTACAGCACTTGGGAAAAGGCTCTCAGATAAGTTGTTCTAACAACAGACAAACTGGCACAATTTACTTCAATTAAAATTGCACACAATTTATCCTGCCATATTGAGTAACTCAAGTTGGTTCTTGGTTTGGGTTGTTTCTTTTTTTCTATTAAAAATTGCTCTTACATAAAGGTGCAGCTAGGATTTTTCAGGAACTGATGCTTACAGCTGTGATAAGTGAGGTTTGTTCATCTAAAGGTTTAAGGGGTACTGTTGCTTGTTATACTTCAAGAAACTCTTTGTAACTGTCGTTTTGTGAAACTTTTTTTTTTCTTTGTGAAGGGAAAGGGAAAGTCAATTGTACTATTATGAAAAGTATGCTTTATTAAAGTAGGATAAACGCTTTTAGAGAAAAAAAAGGAAGGGGGGCTGGGTGGTTCGACTCGGTATCTTGTTGCAGAATGTTGTAAAGCTTATGCCACGAACAGATAACCATATAAGGAATGGAGGTTGAGGGAGTGGTTAGCCTAATGAGAGAAACCCCTCGAAACTTCTCGAAGCTTCTCGAACCTTCTCGAGGAGGAAACCCCAGCAACAAAAAAGAACCAATGGAAAGGAGCCACGTCAATATCTGGGCAAAAGAGATAACGGGATTGGCTGAAGCCAAAATATCTGGGCAAAAGGGAGAACGGGATTGGCTGAAGCCAAAATATCTGGGCAAAAGGGAGAACAGGATTGGCTGAAGCCAAAATCGAGAGGTATAAAGGACAACCTCCCAGGGACCCGGTGTGCGTCTTGTGTGGACTCCCTGACGCACCCAGCGCTGTTTTTTTTATCTGCTACCGCTTGCTCAATTCAATAAAATTTATGTTTTGAAACGAGTGTGGCTCACTCATTTATGACACAGCTAATTAACAGTTTGGAAACTGGATGTTTAATTTCTCTGAAGACTTGGTATTTACAATCTGAGAAGCTCTTCTCTGGGACACTTAGAAGAAATACAGGATAGCATGGGTGAGCTTGAAGCTGCCTTTGACACTTCTGACAAAATCCCCAGAAGTTCTTGGAAAAGGTTACTACTTGTCAGCAAGTTACTGTCTTATAGTTAGCATATGTATTATTCTTAAATTCTTCTTAGCTGTGAGTCCTGAAAACAAAGCAAAGCAAAATAACAAAAACAAAACAAAAAACAAAACACCCCCCCCCCAAAAAAAATACCCAAACACAAAAAAGCAAAAAGCAAAAAACAAAACAAAAAAAAACTTCAATGGCGAGTGAGCTGAGACTGTTACCAAACTTGTTGCCAGCTACTGCTTCATGTTTTCCTCATACACCTCTGTCTCCTGGTCTCCATTTTGAACTGGGACTGTCAGCACAAGTACTCCAAGCTTAGTGGTATTATTAGTAAAGCATTTTATCTACTATCCATCATATTTCTCTGTATATTGCCATATATCATTGGCAACTTTAGTTGCACCAACTACAATTTTGGCAGAGCTGTAGTTTTTTATGATAACTCAAATAAGATATTTTTTATTTACAGAACAATTCTGAAAGGCAAACCATAAATGCTTATATGCTCACCTGCACTGGAGGTTTTCTTCCTTGCTTTGAAATGAATTTCCATGTAACCCTCTTCATTCTCCATCTCAAGGTCTTTCTATCACTTTCTATTGAAGACTGTCTGACTGTTAAATGAGTGCGACAAACAAGAAGGGGACAGCGGATGACCATTTGTGCTTTCAGCTGAAGCCATGCAGTAGCAGAACTATTGGAAGGAACTGAGCAATATAAACTTTGGACAAGTCAACTCTTTTTCTCTTCTTTTTCACTTCCTCTGTCTTTCTCTGACAAACTCCAGACCCTCAGATAATTCTAACACTGCGTTGTCTCCCATGCAGTGTCGGTCCTCAAATGCAGTCTTTCAACGCACATGCACTCCTGCACATGAGAGAATAGATTTGAGCCCCTCAAGTCCATTTCGCTGGATTCATGGACTCTTCTCATTTACCTTACATTAAAATCAGCTGTGTCAACTTTTGTGTTTTTCTTAAATTATGGGAATTGCTTCTTGCTTTACCAAAAGCAGATTGTGTGTATATGTCTCATTAAATAGCTGGAAAGGTCATTTAAATATATGTATTAATCCTCGGTTTTGCTTTGTGGCTGTCCACTTGAGTAACTGTTAACAGATTTGAGCAACTTTTCATAGATTTGAGCAATTTAACACCTTTTTTTAAATGGAGACCTGTGTGGCATGGAACTACTAAAGCAGATCCTCGCTCTTCTCTGTGGACTAACTGAGCTTCATAGTCAGCAGAAGTACAGAAGTTTTGTTAGTGTGTAGAACTGAGGATCCCGAAGTGTGTTGTAAAGATGAGTGTTTATTACTATTCCCCTTCTGGACCCCCTTCTGGATGTGGGATCCCGAAACATTGGTAGCACTAAGTGATCTGATGCAGCTACCTGTAAAGTCCCTGCTTTGCACGTAAGAAGCTGAAAAACTCCTGCAGCTATAGCATGCTGTGGTTTCTTACTTGAACTGTTAAACCACATGCCTTCATTTGAAGGTAAAACTTCTAATGAAAAGTTTATTCACTATTCCCTATTAAGACAGCTAATGCCTGTCTTCATGAGTTTTTTTTATAGTCATGTTTTTAATAATAAAATGTGTGCAAGACCTAGGCTATTGCAGCTTCTACCAAGAATTTCACTAATACATAAGTGCTAAGCAGCACGCCCTTGTTTTGAAAGATGAGGCAGCAAGGAATTATTGTTTAAGGCTATTTCTTTTTAGTGAACATTTATTTGTCTGCTATGGAGTGTCACCACATATTCTGCAACTCAGAGTCACTAAAATCAGAGGGATGCAGTGCAAGTCAGGATGTGTTTTATCTGTTGGCTACATCTCTGTAAGACTACAGCTCCTTCTCCATTTGAGGTAGGAGGGCAGGGGGATTTAGATGAAGTGTTGCAGCAGTCCTCATACTTAATCCAGTTCCCAGAAATGACAGAAGGAAATATATCAGTCTGATACATTCCACGCATAGTGGTCCCAACCACTAAAGGCCTGGCTGATTGCTAGTGCAGACCTGAATGTCAAGTTTCTGTTGCCTCTCTGAAATGAGATGTAGTAACAGCTGTACATTCCTATCCCACTGCAGAGCAGGAGCAGGATTCATGATCTGATTTATATTAATTTGCTATAGTGAGCTTCTGATTGCCTTCCAGATGGTGTTCAACTGACACTCACCTGATGCCTTGAAAGCACCTGTTATATCAGAAAACTCCAGGAACGGGGACTGAAGGAAGAGGCACAAGAATGGGCAGCAGTCTTCAAAGAGCATTTTACTAGGAGCCTGGGCTGATGAGGTCTGTGTTGGCTGTGTAAGACAGCTGTAACCCAGTGAAAAAGAATATAGAATCATAGAACCACAGAGCAGTTTGAGTTGGAAGGCATTTTCAAAGGTCACCTAGTCCAACCCCCCTGC
>NW_009933123.1:21292-54946 GCF_000696875.1 Nestor notabilis | reverse complement strand
CGGGGGGCTGCTGGGGGCACCCCAGCCGGGCTGTGCCCCTCCCCGACCGACCGCGATCTGCGCTGAGGCACGGCCCCCACCTATATATAATGGGAGTCATACGTACACTTACGGCTTTTGGCCAATACAGACATTACGGGGAGGGGGTCGTCAGTTCAGCGTTGTGGAAAAGTGGATTCCGACTAAATTTTGCATTCATCATGCTCCGGTTTATGTGGCTGGAGATCGGGCACGGTCTGTCCGTGCGGCACTTGAGGTATGCGGAGTAAAGCAGATATATATGAAGAAGGATCGTGCTGTGCCCTCGGAACGATATAGACGTGTGAATAACTGGTGGGAACACTGCGTTAGGCTGCGTTGATGTTATAGAGTGAGCGAGTAAGGAATCCGGGCCAAACTTTGGTTCAAAGACATCGGTATCTGAATGCAAACAGACAATACTTTGGAGAAATAATACAGTTTAACGGTGTATTTCTTATTTAAAAGCAGATAAGGTTGTTTTGTACCTTTTAAAAATCAGGATTTTTAATGGTAGCTCATATATTTGAAGGGATGGTCGGGTATTTTCAAAGGCAGTATTTTCTGTGCAGTTTAAGAAGCTACATTTCCACGGTTAGTATTTACTTTATTAAAACATTTTGCTCCTGAACCATTGACCCTTACCACTTGATAATACAGCTGTCTGCTGGAGCTTCTCCTAGATGCGGAGTCATAAAGAACACAGAACTTAATTGTGGCATGCTGGATCTCGTGTTATCGCTGTGTTACTATTGAAATGCCAGCCCTGGTATGGTTAATGAAAGTTTTGCCAGTGAGTTAAATGTTTATGCTCATATTTTCCCCTGCTCCCCGTGTGGAAGTTATAGGCCAGTCTTTTGTGATTGTAAGGACGATGTGGATTAATTTTCAGAGTTAAAAATAGCTGTTTACAGCTGCTTGGTTTAGGTCCAGGACAATCATGAGGTTCAGATCCACAAATGTTAACTCCTCGTGCCTGAGCTTTCCATGGCAGAAATCTGCAAGCTTAAACCAAACAAACTGCTTTCTCTCTCTGGTTAAGTTTCAGGTGAATCATTTTGTTGAATATACAGTGCACGGGCTTGCACAAATCTCTTTTGGCTGGCAAAGGAAAGCTGCTCCTGTCTCAGGCAATGTTTTCCAAGGGAAAATTCTGGCAGTCTCATAAACCATTTGGAAATGTTTGTATTTAAAAGGTCTTAGAAATTAGAGTCCTGTAATCAAAAAGCAAGTGTGAGGGAGCACAGAGCATATCTGGAGTTAGATGGATAGCTTATTTTTTTACCCCCAATTTTTACTTGGGATGAGTGAAATGGTGACCTGCACTAAGAAACAGTTGGGCTTTGCTGGTAACTGCTTTCAGTGCAAAGCTTACCTCCCGATTCTTGCTTTACATGGCTATAGAGACACTTTACTAGTACCTGCCTTTTCCAAACAGATAGATACAAAGGGCAAGTACGCACTACTGTATTTCAGAGTATGGTCCTCCAAGCTGTAGAGCCATAAGTTAGAAGATTTTGTTTGTTTTACTGGGGAAGCAAAGCTTAAGAGAGAACAATATCCCTTTCTGCCTTCTTTTCCCTTTAGTAACTTGAGCCCTGGCCGTTGCAGTTATGTTTGATGGGAAGGTAGAAGATTCAAATATGTGAAGAGCCTATACATGAAAGCAGGTGCCATGGTAAAAGATAATCTCATAGCTCTTCCAGTGAGGAGGAGAAGGCTGTATATCCTCAGGCTGTGTTAGACCCGTGTGGATCAGCAGAACAAAGCCCCCAGATTTTGTAAGTAGAGTGTAGATGGGGCAGTGGACTACCCGTGACGTGACTGGCTTTAATCAGAGTGGATGGGTGCAATGCCTGAGCTGACCCCGGTGCGTGTTACTACAGCATGTCCTTATGTAGGTTCAGTGCAAATGTTTTATGGCCCTATTCTCATATTTGCATGACTCTTTTTTTTTTTTTTTTTTTTTTTCCTTCTTGGATGCTTCTGTCTCCTTGCCAGGGCATTTTGTCCATTATGGAAGAGTAAGTTAGCACAGCTGGAGATTATATTTTATGTGGATTTAATTTCTGAATGATGGACTACAGAAGATCTCTCACACAAAAGCTCTTTTCTTCTGTATCTGTTTCTTTGAGTACTGTGTTTCAGTCGGACTCTGAGCAGATGTTTGTAAGGAAGAGACTATATTTACTAGTTATTTAATTTGGGTACTAGGGCAGTTGCTGAATCCAGGCTGGGCTTGCAAGCAGTGGGTACAAAAAAATGATGGAGGCTGCATTTAACTCTTCATTACCTGAGCAGTGTCATCCCGGTTTCTGTCTTCCTGAGGGATATGCTTTTAAACTAAATGTTTAGCTAGGCACTTTACCTGGATCTCTACATGAGAGCTCTCTAGGGTCAGAGACTTAGGAAGGAAATGGATAATGTTTTAGAAATATTTTATAGAAACTGAATTACATTTTTTTTAACTAATTAAAAAACTAATGTTAAGTTATAGATTTAAAAAAATTATTTAGCTCGACAATTTCTGTTGATTCAGATCTTGTGGGTTTTGTTGTTTTGGGTTTTTTTTCCCATAAATGGAGACCTCTTTATCCCCACAAAAGGCTTGTGGTGTAGGTATGATTTACAGGTCAAAGTTGGTTGGAATTGGTACTTGCTGATATCTTTAGTTCTGAGTTTATATATTAGTGATAAGTTTGAGATGCCATCACAGTAGTAAAAAATACTGTCAAATCCCTTATGGTAGAATACTGCAAGATGATTTAGCATGTAAGTGAATCAATACTTTCATTTTCATTAGGGGATGTTGAAAGCCTCATTCACCTTCCTGGTTGATTAGATTAGTTTTGTGTGTTTTGACAGCAAAACTACTTGTTCTGGGTGGTGTTAAGAACGATTTCATCACGAGCACTGGACTTAGAGTGGTTTTCCACTCTTCCCAAGCAGCCGGCTTTGCAGTTGCTGTTTACACAGTACTTCACATTGCACGCTCTTAGTACATAAAAACCCACTTAAGATTCTTCTAAATACTTGTAAATTTTCCCTTTTAAAAATAAGGTTGAATAAAACTTTAAAATTAACTCTCTTTTCAAGCAAGCTTTTTGTCTTTGTTTTTTTTGAGATATGGTTCTGCTTTAAGTGCTTGCCTGAAGTAGATCAATAAAGATTATGTCTCATTCCTGTTTTACTTGTGTTTTTAATTTAGTTATGATATTTCTCCATACTATTTTCCCAGCCTTCGTTTTCAACTGGATGAAAGGGCACTTTCCAAGCTGGATGTGGGCTTATATCGCTTTCACCTCACAGAGGATGAACATTTTAAAAAGAAATTGATTTCTCCTTCATCTCATATAAACCTTTACGGTTCACAGCTTTACATATAATACACTGGCAACAAGATGCCACTTCTGTATATGAATCTGACCCTTTTATTCCTTTAATAAAAATAAATGTGGTACATGTGATAAATATACTTCCTCGAGCTATATGGCAGCAATGGGAGTAAACTCCCTTCTCAGGTTTTTACTTTTTCTTCTAAATAAATTCTTCCAGAGTGATAGCTTTCAGACTGATCTCTAGAATACTTCTTGGTTGTGTTCTAGTTCTTGGTCTAGTTACATGAGAAGAGCTCTCATCCTTATTTTCCCCTTGCCTGGATTTTAGTTTTTAATGCATACAGTAAAATGGCTATTGATAGTGGCTTTTTCTGGAAGTTAAAAAAGCAAAAGATCTTTTGCTGCTTTTTCATACTCTCCAGTCCAAACACTACTGTAATCATAGGAAATATGTCAGCTTTTAGTAGCCCTGTACATCTCCAAGAGTCTGGGTAAATAATTTCGTAATAGAGTGTATTTTGGAGAGAGGCAGTGAGGGGACCACAGAGGTTTGAGGGTTCCTGTGGCTTAGATAGGGTCTAGGTTTCTTCTGTTCATTACATTGTAGCAAGGGAGTGTCAGATATATGGTGAAGACTTGGATTTTTTTGTAGAGAATGTGAATGGATATCCCCAAAATCTTTTTTACCTTTTGGAGGGGTGAAAGGCAGAATGAGTATTATATTCATAGAATCATATTTAAAGATCTGTCCCAATACAGTCTTCAAAACAGCTTGTCCTTTTGGCTAAGATACCAAAAGAAGATTCCCATAAAGGCTCAATCTGAGCTCCTGTTTAAAAAAAAAAAAAAAAAAAATTAAAATAAAAAAGTGCCTTTATTTTAAATGCAGTAGATTGTGGAGAGGAAGACGCCACAGTAATGATGCTAATAAAGGATATTGGTCATGCTCACTGTCTGCATTCATGGTTTTGTTTTCTTAAGGAAGAGCTTTCTCTGAAGCCTTGCACAAGGAGAGGGGGAAATCCAAATACTTTACTGAAAGCTTGGAATCTTGTCAAAATGTTATCTAGCCTTGCCCACAGCTGGAATTCAGATCGGCAGGTTTTTTTTCCCTTTTATTTTTTATCTCCTTATTTTACTGTAACATTTTTTAAGGAGAATGCATGCTTATAAGCTCTTTCCCAAGAGGGTGGCTTCTCCATTACAGCGTGTTGCCAAGAGGCATGAGTGGGAAGGAGGGATAGCGGCAGGAGGGCAAGGGTCCTGCCTGCAAAGCCAGACACCCCAATTCTTGCCCCTTGAGCCTCCTGAACTGTGTGTGCTGCTCTGGCTTCCTCTGCTTGCCTTTCTGGGGTGGGTTTCCTGCTCCTAAGGAAGCGCCATGCTGAGATGGATAAGCTGAAAACACAGGTGCTTGTGTTGAAATGCTGACATCGGGTTAAATCCTAATATTATAGGGAAGGATGTACCTGTGTATGGAGAGATGGGGCATGATTGTGTCTCCTTTGAGACTGACCATCAGCCTATGCAACGCTAGTCAAGTGGACAGCTGCGATGGCTTTTTATTTTCAAGTTCTGGAGGCCAGATGGTACAGAAAAAGTCAGGAAAATCACAGAATGGTTTGGATTGGAAGGGACCTTCAAAGACCATCTAGTTCCAACCCCCTGCAATGGGCAGGGACACCTTCCACTAGACCAGGTTGCTCCGAGCCCCGACCAGCGTGGCCTTGAACACTGCCAGGAATGGGGCAGCCACAGCTTCTCTGGGCAGCCTGTGCCTCACCACCCTGATAGGAAAACATCTTCTTTATAAAATAGAGCATGACTGTGGTGGCAGAGTTTAAGTAATGCTAGGTTGGTCTCTTCAGTATTTACAGCACCAACTGAAAATGAGAGAGACTTTTTGTATATTGCCCCAAGCAGTGCCCTGTGTCTGTGTAGTTTACAGTAAGGGTTGCAGCAGCAGTTTGTGTCCCACCTTCTCATCCATTGTCAGGTGCAAAAATAGTTTCAGGTATTTTCATTTGTAACGTGAGAATTGAAGCATTTGGCTGTGCAGCCTTCAGGGCTATAAAAATAGGCTTGGCCTGACCTGGACTGATGGCAGAGGACTGAGATAAGCAGCTGTGAAAGCCTTGCCCTGGCAGTGTGCCTGCCTGGGGAAATGGCCCATAGGGAAGCAGGGGCAAGGAGAAATAACCAGTGCTCCAGGGCTGCGGGGCAGTTTCCACCGTCTCAGGAGAGTGGGTGCATGGTTCAACTCACTTCTCTTTCATTGGTGTGGTCTTTCCCTCGCCACACAGTGGTCTGATGCAGGAGCAGGATCTCACCATCACACCCAGGGATGCAGGAGTTGTGGGGACCGTAGGACACTGACGTCCACAGTCAAATGCCCCAAATCCCCTCATTTCCTCATGTCCAACCTTCTGGAGCACTGGAACCAACAGGAGTTGTGGGGACCGTAGGACACTGACGTCCACAGTCAAATGCCCCAAATCCCCTCATTTCCTCATGTCCAACCTCTCTAGAGCATTGGAACCAAGGAATAACAATTAAATAATTTGTTTCGATTTGTTTCTACATGCCAGATTGAAAAAACAAACCCATCAGAAACCAGTTTACCTAGTGGCAGTGTTTGGTCTGCCAAAACCTGTATTGGAAGTAAGGTTGGAAGTAAGGCTTGAATGTTGGTTTCTCACCAGGTGAATAAATGCTTGGAGTATTAAGTCTTTATACTGAAATCTAATGTTGACTGTGCTTATCTGCAAGTGTGGCGAGCCCTTATCATCACAAAGGAAACACAGCCTTCCTACAGCCCTTGGAGGAGTCCTCCATCCTTTTTCCTATGTACTTGCCCAAATAAGTTCTGCAGGGATGTTTTTTTGGTGGGGGAAGCCTAATAAGAAATAATTTCTCATGGGTGCTGTATTGTATCAAAGGCTGTTTATATCATTTTGCAGGATTCAGTGAAGACAGTGTGGCTGGTGTAAAGCTGCTGTTGTTAGTGGCCTTGTGTAACTGACAGTGGTTTTGTCCGGCAAAACCATGGATTTTAGGGAGGCCCTGGTGAAAGTAACGACCTGTTAGACATCTGAGTTTTAAACTTTTAGAGAAATCAAATCAAGATGGTATGAAAACTTAGAGGTGCCCCCAAACATTCATGATGGGGGCCACCACTGGCCAACAGTAGCTTCATGCTGTCCTGGGCTGTATCCTACCTTGGTGTGGCTCAGAAGTCTCCACCCCAGCCTGTAATGCCCAGTGCTCATGGGATAATGGTGCTCTCTGGCAGGGCTGTAAGAGGTGAGGGTGAAGCCAGGGGTAGTCCTCAGTGCATCTCAGCTCTCAGTCTTGCCTTGGGCCAGCCACGGGGTTGTGGCCACCAGTTAGGGCTCCTGGTAGGAGCCAGGTTCGTAATCCTTCCATCCCTTTTTCAGCAAGGATGTTGGTCCTATGGAGAGTTCCTGAGATGCCTTGCGTAGCCAGGCAAGCAACCCCTGCTATTCGGTGCCATCCTGGGAATGCCATTTTAGCAGGCTGCGCTTACCCTGGTTGGTGTGAAAACCACCTTTCTGCTCCAGCTGAAGCACAAGGATAGCGGAGGCCAGCGAATGGGTACATCCGTGTGTCCCTCCCTGTGTTCTGCTGCCTGATGGTGGGCTGCTCTTCAGACGGTTTGTTTGCCTCCTGTAGCGTGGCTAATTGCTGCGCACCATGGCTATTGTGAGACTGATTGTTTGCAAATTGTTGTGTGTTGGAGGGAACTATGTGAAGATCTGTAATTAGGATTCAGGATATGGACTTGTTCTCTGCTTCAAAGAGCCGAGATTAATTCTGCTTTATTGAAGCTGTTAGTTCCATTTCACTGTCCTTAAAAAAACCACCTTAACTTTATTTCATGATCGTCTGAATTGTTTGATTTGCTCTTTTCTCCCAGTTATCATGCCTGAACAGCTTATTGTGCCTCTTGCAGCTATTTACTCTCCTTGCAAAACTGGATGAGCTGGGAAGCAACCTACACAGTTAGAAAGCACTTCCCAGATTTTTCTCTTTGAGTGAAGTATTGTTTTTGTCAGAGTGCTGCTTTTGCTTCCCGGGCTTGTTTTAATTTCAGCTCCCAGCTTTCTGATGAAGGAGCAGAAATAGCAAGCAGCAGTGAAAAGCAGCAGTGGGCTCCTGAGGATGAATGCTGGAGAGGGACTTTTTACAAGGGCATGTAGTGACAGGACAACAGGGAATGGCTTTAAACGGACAGAGGGTAGATTTAGGTTAGATATCAGGAAGAAGCTCTTCACTATGAGGGCGGTAAGACACTGCAACAGGTTTTCCAGAGAAGTTTTGGATGCCCCATCCCTGGAAGGCTAGGTTGGATGAGGCTTTGAGCAACCTGGTCAAGTGGAAAGTGTCCCTGCCCATGGCAGTGGAACCAGATGATCTTTCAGGTCCCTTACAAACCAGACCATTCTGTGATTCTGTGAATTCAGAGGCATGCTTTACGCTTCATGGCTTTGCACTGAAGTGAGAGCCTGTCAGAATACTGGGCTGTGACTGTAGTCATAAATCCCTCAATTTGGTGGTTTTATCTTGCAAAAATAACCTAGCCTCAAAAAAAGGGTAGGAGTATTTAAAACAGGTCTTTGGCACAATATGGGTGAGCATAGCCACCAACTGTTCTTCTGCAGGGCCTTGTAGAGCAGGAGTCACTACAGTACTTAGGGACCGTGCGGTGCCCCCTCTTCCCTGACTTTGGATGTTCTGGGTGCCTGCAGCTGAGAGCAGTCTCAGCTTTGGAGGAGCTAAGCATCTTGGCACACTGGTTTGGGTCCAGGTACCGTGTTGGTCCTCTGCCTATTTTCTCGGAAGGGCTCTATTGGCAGATATTCTTAAGGCAGGCTTTGTTGCACATCTATCCAGCTGTGCTGTTCTGAGGTGCGATGGAAACCTCAAGTCTTTTCTTTATTCCCAGTAGACCAAGGAGAAGTGGAAGGACAATTTCCTCTCTGCTTCAAACTTCTGCAGTTGTCAGTTCACTTGTACAGTGGCTAAAGCTGCTCCCGTAGATGCTGGAGACAAAAGCGGGACTCTGCTTCTGTGTGACCCCTTTGGTTTGGGAGAGGTGGTGTAAGCACTTGATTTGGAGGTTCAGGGCTATGGCACGTGGGTGGGAAGAGGTACCTCCAGGTGTACATCTGGTCTGCTGCTCCCCAGGCTTTAAACATACCATCAGAATTTCTTACCAGCTAATTGCAGATAACGCATGTTGTTGCTTCTTTGAACTGCATTGACCTTTCCTCTCACTTTGTAATGAATTTATGAGTTCATGCTGAACAAAAGATCCTGGATGTGATGCCATATTTAAAAAAAAATTGGTCCTGAACTCTTAAGTGACCAGTCCAAGTCCCTGTGCCTTACAGCATGGCTTAACTGCTGAAGTGACCACCCCATTTATGGGAAGGCATTTGAGTAGTTCTGAAAAGTTTCCCTTTAAGGCCTTTAAAATATGATGGAGGTAAGCAGAAATCATCTTGCCCTATATAGAGAATGCCTTTATTCATGCGATGTTAAGCCAGGCATAATTGTTAGAGCTTTTGACCATTTCTTGAGTGTTGTCCCAAAAGGTGGAAATATTAGGTAGTTTTTGAGTTCCAGTTCTTCCTTTGAGTTCAGCTTTAATCACCCTCAGCTCATTGTCTCAAAAGTTTAAGCATGTTTTAAAATACCATGTGGTTAAGTAACACTGACGCAGGTAAGGAGCCTGCATTCTTGAGTTTGAAAGATAAGGTACGTTTAGGAGAAATTGGTGTTAGAGTAACTTACCGTAAACATGTTGCTTTTTCTAGATTAGTTATGAACATGACACTGGGTAACTTGTAGTGGGACCTTTTATCTTTCTGTGAGGGTATAAGGAACCAAGTCTTTAAAGGTGAGGAGTGGTGCACTTGTGATAGTTCGTTTGAGAACCCAATTGTTATAAAATATCCTTGACTTATTTTTATTTTCTATGAAGAAAAGCTCAACAGATTCGTTGTGCATGATGTCCTGTTTGTGTCCCATTTGGTTGCAGGCTGACCTCTGTACAGGGGATGGACTCCCTACCTGTTGCAGAATTTGAAATGGTTCCTTGCTAATTTTTATACTTCAGTTTATTTGTGT
Source organism: Nestor notabilis (assembly GCF_000696875.1). Classification (NCBI taxonomy): domain Eukaryota; kingdom Metazoa; phylum Chordata; class Aves; order Psittaciformes; family Psittacidae; genus Nestor; species Nestor notabilis. Next base: position 45,437 of record NW_009933123.1, on the reverse strand, counting down.
TGTTGTATCTGTAATAAGTCTGTGCATTTGATAAAAACGGATTTGCAATTAGAAGTGCAATAGTCTGTTTTACTTGGAGGTATTCCAATTTTCAATATTGAAGCAATACAATATGCACAAAAGTAGATGTTTCAATGAAATAAAAACTACCAAGTAGAGTGTGGGGTTTGTGGTGAGTTTTCCAGATCTGTTTTATAGACTTACTTCTGAAAAAGTACAGGTAGAGATGTTCCCTCTACCTGAGTCCAGCTTACACCTAAAGTGATCTGATTTACTGAGGAGAAGCATATAATTTCTGTAGAAGTGTCTGTTTCCATTTCTTCTGTCCTCTCCTCCGTTTTTGTCAGAAGTATGCATTACACCTGACACTGCAATATGAATTTTAGCCTGGCAATATTCTTTCTGCATGAAGAAACTTGTACCTTTTGAGGAACCTGCCATGTTCTGTCAGGGATCTCTAGCAGAAGGCTTTGCAAACCTACGTCTGCAGCTTTCCTTAGTGCAGTTACTGTACAGTTAACTGCTTTCCTGAAATACTTACGCTTCTTGGGAGTTCAAAAAGTGGATGAGAAGCTGGTTGGAAAGAGGCACTTAGTTTTAACTGCTTCCCAAAAATCTTGACCCATGTAGAATAAAAAGAAAAACAGTGTGAATCCTGGGAGGGGAACCAGTGTAGCAGTTCTCTTCACCCCTTGCCACCCCGTTCTGTTTCCTTCTAATTTTTGACCGTCCTGTAGTATAAATGGTTTCCTGTGATATGGAAGAGGTCTGCTGCATCCTCCTGAAGGCATGCTAATGGATCAACATGTAAGCCAGGGACCTTTTATGTAATTTATATGTACCTGAGAGTCAGGTACTTTATAAACAGACCCTATTTTATAAAAGCCCCTTCTATGGAGCAAGGACTTATTATTAGAAAAGTGCTTGCTCACATGCTGGGTATGTTTCAAAGCATGTTTCAAAATCAGTGTACTGTGTAAAGTTTTTTGTTTGTTTGTTTGTTCAGGAACTTAAGGTGTTTGTTTTTCCATGCTTCAGTGAGAAGCCTAGTGCAAGTGATGTGATTCAAAAGTTACTCCAAAGGAGCCTGAGGCAACTCACACTGGAAAAATTCTGCCTCTAGTTTGAGTAATTTTCATGGTACTACAGTTTCAACTAGATTATCATGTTAGGCCTGGGTGTATTTATTAGTGTTTAATCCTTTTCATGCTCCTGCAAATGCACTCTTAGTAATTCCCTTTTCCGTCCCCCTCTGCCCCTGTCAGTCTCTCCTTTGTATTTCAGCACTTAAGCATCAACTTCATGTGCAGCTGAACCACTGCAGAAGGGTGGGTGCTAGATCACAGTCATGGGCTCCTGACAAATGAGGTTACTGCTCTGTGTCTGGCAGGGGAAAACTAAGAAGATGGTCAGGGGGACTTCTGCACAGCCTGCAGCGATGGCTGGTAGCCTTGCCGGGGCGTAGGATGAGACCCAGAGAAAGAGACAGGACTCATGCTTGGTGCTTGCCTTGACCTCTGCAGTACTCGCGTTTATGTTCCCCTGCTGTCCTTATGTCCCTTCTGGAGCACCCCACAGCAAACCCTCCTGGGAGAGGTGGGACAGGACAGGATGGAGCACTCCATCAACGACAGCAATGACTGAGAGTGATTTAGGTGTGGGGTTGCTGCACCCTTATGAAGCCCTCAGTGGGGGGCCCAGGCCACTTAGGCTTTACTCTGGCAGGTATCCCAGTGACCTTGCTCTTATTTCTTCTCTTTGATACTTAGTTCCGGCTCCTCTTTGTCATCCATAGTTAATATTTTAGCTATGGGTAGTTTAGATAAGGGAGGTGATTTTTTTCTTTGCACAGTTCAAGGAGGAAACTTTTTAATAGTTGGTAAGCAAAATAGAAATTGGAAGCAGAAGTAAACAGTGAGAAGAGGAATTGGTTTTTCTGGTCAGTTATTCAGGAACAGAAAAAGGAATTAATTTTGCATAGGCTAAGAAATAAACCCAGAATTTTTCAGCTACTTTAATGTGTTTTGGTTTTTTTTTTCCCCCATGATGTCTGGGGAAGAAAAAAAAAAAGAAAAGAAAGTATTTCACAAATCATTAAGCTTTCTCTGGGGATTTTGGTATCACTTACTGTTAGTTGACTTTTTCCCATTACTTTAGTGAAATGAAAACGAAATCTTTTTCCTAGGTTTATCATCAGGAGAAAACATGCCCAGCACGTCAGAAGTTTCTTCTTCTTTTGCTTTCTTGTAATGTCTCAAGTATTTTGAAATTTGGAAGTTAAACCCTATTTTTGTTCTCTGCATCATTTGATGCTATTTTATGGGCTTCAATCCATTGGTTTCGAAGACCACATGCTGAAGTTGGTGCTCAGTTTTCTGTGAGCATGGATAATTTGCTATCTTTTATATTTGAATGAATTTTTGTGTCTTTTTCTTGCAAGTTACAGGGCAGTGTTTAGCGTTTTCTGATATTACACGTATTGGTCTCCAAATTCAGGTCTCCATTTTAAATAGATGGGTATAATATCTGGATATATTTATAGCTGAGAAGCAAACTGGTGCTGAATGTTATCTCACGTACAGTTTTAAAACATGTTGTGTCCAACTTCTCCTTGGCTTTGAAAGCATCATCAATAGTGTGTATGAATGCAAAGAGGAAGTATTTGGTGTAAGTCTCTTTGTACTCTTATTTCATTGTTTCCATTAATCACTTAGGAGATGGACTGGAGAATGTAGTTCTAAAAACTGCACGTGGTGCCAAGGGCTGGTGAAACCTTTGGAGGCTGAGACTGGTTCTTTTTGTTTTTGGTTAATGGTGAAGGAACAAAAATACAACAGGTTGGAAAAATTACATGTGCAAAGGGGAAATGTAGTATTGCACAAAACTTTCTAGATACTCCAGTGACATAAGCAAACATAGCAGACCCATTCCCCACTGTCTGCCATCCTTCTCCATAGGAGGTTGTTTCTCTGCAGGATGTACAATATAAGGGAACTGAATATAAAGCTGCTTCTAAATTGCTATTTGTAGGTGTTGTAAACCAACTTGGAGTTACTTTAACATGCCAGCTTGCACATCATGGCATTTGGATAACTTTTTCATGCATAGCTTGGTTCTGCCTGCTGGCAGGGGGGCTGTAGGGGAGTGGATAGCAAGAAAGGCCAGCAACTACAGCTGGCCTCCAGACTGGAAAGTCTTTTTTGGGGGCAGCAATTGCTCCAACTCTCTAAAATGAGTTTGCCTGTATTTATGTCAAGTGCCAATTTACAGTGGGGTGCTGCTGAAAGCTTTCTTGGATACAGTGGTGCGTATGCAAAAACCAGGAGATTTTCCACTCTTCTTATGGCTAAGACTTCACTCGAAGTGAGCATCATGTCCAGTTCGGAGTGTCGTGCTTAAAGAGGAGCTGGAGAGATTCCAGCTTAAGCTCCAGAACAGTGATCTGTTTGAAAAATATGATCCATAAGGAAGAGATGAGGTGATTTGGGTTTGTTTAGAAAAAGAGAAATTGTTTAAAGAGTGGGCAACCATGCTGATACTTTTTCAGTATGTCAAGCATTAACACCAGAAATGCCTGTGGCTAGTTACTCTCTGTGTTCCAGGGGGCAGGATTAATTTCCAGGAAGAAAGCTTAAGATTGTGGTGGTTGACTTGTTTGTTTGGGGTAGTTTTAATTCTGTAAGGATACTTAATGAAAATAGTGGAAGAGGCTGGCTGGGGAAGTTGTTGCATCTTGGTTGTGGGAGGTTTTGAAGAACAGGTTAGACAGACACCACTTATGGCATAGGTGTTACTTATCCAGCTTCAGAGCAGAGCTGGAACAGTAACTTCTTAAGGTGCCCTCAGGTCTTTCCACTTCAATTCTGTGGTTATATACATATATATGAGGAAAAACCGGAAACGCAATGAACTCCATATGCTTTTGATCTTCTAATCTGGTTTGCCTTTCACATTTTGAGCATCTGTAAATCACGGCACAAAACGGGGAAGAATCATTATCATTATGTTCTATATTTCAATTTTACGGCTTCAGGTATGAAAAGACTTGCAGGCAACAGAAGTGAAAATTGATGCTAATTCTCTTCCCTCCCTCTTTTCATTTACAGGTCGCCTGGTTGGTGCCCTGGACGCCGTGTTAGACTCTAATGCACGTGTCGCTCCGTTTCGAATTTTACTCCAAGTTCCAGGCTCACAGGTTTACTCTGCCATTGCATGTGGTGAGTTATTGAACGGATCAGAAGTTTACTGGGCCATAGCTATTGGTGAGTCACAGACGGAAAACCCCAAACCGATTCTGAGCATGGTCAGTGTCTGCATGTCCAAGAAGCTCAAGGTAACCCCAGCTAGTACTGTGTGTGTGGAAAGCTATTGCCTATAGCTTGTTTTACTACCAAATTAATCTCTGGTTGAAATTGCAGATAGGAATTATGCAAAAGCGTTAACTAGGAACATTAAGTTTCTATAGAAAGCTTGTTTAGCTGGGGGTGTTATGTATTAATTTTCTCTCTTTTGCAAAGTAATGTGGGTCTGTTCATAAGCATATCTTTTCCTACAGCAGTAATTTCTTACAGCAAGAAACTACTTATTCGAGGCTTTTGCCAGTCTAGGCTTTCACTTGCTTACTGCGAAACATCTTACCGCAGTTGGTTATAATGAAATATAACTGGGACGTTTGGAAGATGCTACATGATTTTAGGAGATAAAGTTGTCAGGGAAGAATGTCTAATTGCCTGGTCTGTTGTGCACTAATCCCTTTTGCAGTGTTTGTGCAACCTCTGAAGGCTGAGTTCATCTTCAGGAAAGCGATAAGGATATGAATTGCAGCAACCTTGCCATGGCACAGTAAAGGCCATCTGAGTGCTCTTGTTCCATTAATCCGTTCTTGCTTGGCCAGTCTGCGGAGCTGTTCTTATCCCTTCTTTTCCAGCCTATAAAATCCTAGCATCGAAATTTACAACAGGTTTTCCTTTGGCAGTGGTTCAAAGCTACATCAGGGGAAGTTTAGACTAGACTTTAGGAATCATTTCTTTACCAAGAAGGTGGTCAAACACTGGGAACAGGATTCCTAGAGAGGCAGTCGATGCCCCAAGCCTGTTGGTGTTTAAAGGCATTTGGACAATGCCCTTAAACAACGTGCTTTTAACTTTTGATCAGGCCTGAAGTGGTCAGGCAGTTGGACTAGATGGTCATTGTACGCCCCTTCCAACTGAAAATGTTCTACCTTACCCTACCCTACCCTTACTTACATAGATCAAGCCAAGTGTTGACATGTTGCTGATAGTGTTTGCCATTGAAGTCCTTTAAATGAAAGGGGCAATATATTTTTGCCCCCTTCCGCTATACAAGCTCATTCAGCATTTCTTCCTTATTTCAGCAGAGATCCCCGTGCGTGTTGCCCACTAATACTGGGAGTTCTTCCCTGTGCCAGATGTGTGTGAAGACGCTTGCATAAAGCCTGTGCTATTTTTGTTGTGGCTATGTTTTCTTCATTTTGCAATTGCTCTATGCAATTGCATCTATCTCTACCTCATCCTCTTTATATTTAAACAATGCCATCTCATGGCATTTTGAGCTTTGTGCTTACAGTCATCAGAGGCTTATAGTTCCCTATGACATCAGGTAGCTTTCACTGGAAAAGTAAATCCAATGTTGCTGTCGTGGGCCTTTTTGATTGTTTGAATATATGTAAATTTTCTTTCTGGGGCTGATTCTTGCCCTGTTCACCCTCTTATTGTCCATAGGGGTTATTTTGTATATTAAAGGAACTACAAATCAAAAACTTGCCTGGTTGGAATGGTTAAGGATTTCGTTGAGATAAAAGTACCTGATTTAATGTTTTCTAAAATTCAATTTGTCTCTTCTGAATGGAGGCTCAGCCCTGAGAAAATGAGGTTTATATTAATAGAACGGAAAGCAGAGGGCTCTGTTTTGTATGCTGCGTGGGTAGGACATACATGGTTGCCAGAGCTGCACAGAAATGAAAAACTATGGTAGCACAAGTTGTTTCTGACCGGTGCTGGCAATAGGAATTGGGGGAACAGCATCCCCTGACCCTTTTCTTAGAAAACTGGAAGGACTTAACCCTGTGCAGAAGTGGCCATCACTGCTTGCCCAGCTCTGCCCTGTCTGAGCAAGGTGCTTTGCTCAAACAGGATGTTAGGAGTTTTGTTACTGTGTTTGGAAGAAGCAGTGAGTCAAACTAAGGTCCCTGCTGTATAATATAGCAAGGACAAGGAGCAGCTCCAGGAGCTCCTGCCAGTCTCCTGGTGTAACTTCATTAGGCATGGCCATCATGTCATTAGGCAGTTAATTAAAATGACATTTTGTAATTGTATGTTGGCAGTCCTCTGTTCCCGGAGCTGTAGGCTTAAATGATAATATATGTGTAAGGGTCAGATCTGTGTTACAGACTTCTGCAAATCTCTGAGGGCTGCTAGGAAGTCTGGTCCCTGCCCAGCATGGCTGTTCTGGCAGAGATGTTTTATTCCAGATCGTTAATCATGTTATACCAGTACAGGGAAAAAAAAGAGGTTAACCTCAGCCTTGGTTCAGAATCACTGACAATTTTCCTTTCATAAGGCTTGTGGTCAAAACAGAAACCAAGTCCCAGTCAAGTGAAGTAGCTTTTGGGAGAGGGAGAGCAAAGGGATTGGCATAGAGTGGGTTTAAAGAAGAGATTAAGAGGAGTGAGGCTGTGGTTAGGCTGAATATACATTTGGCACAGGCACATGAAGAAGGTTGGTAAAAGATGGAATAAAATGCTGCGCAGAGCATTGGCACAGGAAGAGGAGTAAGGAACCCCTGTGGGACAAGGCCACTGCCAGAGCCCAGGCTCAGAGCAGTGTGAGCAGGGTGGATGCTGCTGTGAAAAGCGTCTTGCTCATGGCCTATTTCACAAGAGGCAGCCCACCAGCACTCCCATATGACTGGTATCTTTTAGGTTGCTCAGAAATAAATATTCAATTCAGTATTTGCTTTGTGCAGCCATTTTAGTATAAAATTACTGTATTTCTGGTGTTCTTAGCCAGCGATGCAGTTTGTTTACTTTACCTAAAGGGTATCTAAGTGTCTCTTCTTTCACGATTTTTTTTTGTTTGACCTTGATTAATAATATTTATGAAGTTCCATCACAAGATCTTCCTGTCAAGGAAGTTAAAGCTTGGAAAGTTTCCCTGCCAGTTGGCATTCTGCGTGGAAAACAGAGCAGGGGAAAGTGGAAAATCCTTAGCTAAATATATAATTTTTTTTGTTGTGAGGCAACATGTTGCATCTCTAAGAGATTTTATTTGTACACACAAATAAAATCTTGAGAAAATGGAACTTCTATTTGAGATTATTGAATAATAATTTTATTATTATATTAATCTGTGATTTGTAAGTCTCTCATTCCTTCCACTAGGAACGCATTAGGAAAAGCAACTTTTGTTGCCTTTACTTTTTCACCTATACTGTTTGATCTCCGCTAAGATCTGGAGGGGCCAGATTGTCCTGTATGTTGCCTGTCTTGGTCTGACTCTTCTGTCACCATATTGTGCAGTGACAGTTCAGTTTAAACCAGAAAGAGCCAAAGCAAATAGGTGGTGACTCAAATATTATTTCTGAAGTTAGTGTGAACACATTAAATTTAAAACAACAGCAGCAAAACCCTCAAATAAATCCTTAGAGAAGGAAGCCTTAAAGATTTGAAAGTCTGTATTTGTCCAAGATTTTGTGTTCACTGTATTTCTTCCCCAAACTGCTCTTGAGCCCCTTTAGGTGTTGCTGAACCAAACTCTTTTATGTTTAGGTACTTTAGAGAGCTTGTCAAATAGGATGCGGATTATGACCATGTATATTCCTCTCAAGGGGTGTGCGTGTGTGTGTGTGTGTATGCATGTGCACACCAAGGGAGGGAGAAAGGAAGATCAGGAACTTTTTGGGAACAGGACGTAAATCAAAGGTTTCCAGTGTCTGCTTAAGGAACGTCATGTCAGAATAAGCTGCAATCTGGCAGCTCAGGATGAAGTTCTCCTGTTTTTTCTGCTTCAACTTTTAATGCAGTATTTTCTGGCTGAGAGTGTTTGAGAAGATAAGACTAAAAGCACTAAGACTAATTCTGTAAAACAATGAGGTTTTTGTTTTTCTCTGACTATAACGCTGTGAATGAGACCTTTTGACCTGTTTGCTACCAAGAATTTTGAGGTTGAAAGCTGTTTCTCATAATGGATTTATGAAATACTGTGTTCCATTGCTTTCTTTTCTTCCTTTCAATTTTATTTTATAGGATGAATTTCAATAAATTACTTTTTGCTTTTCTAGGTGCCACTGCAGAGGAGATAAACCAGCACTGGGAATGGCTGGAACAAAACTTGCTCCATACTTTATCTGTGTTTGACAATAAAGAAGATATTGTTAGTTTTGTCAAAGGGAAAGTGAAGGTAAGGCAACTGTCTTACTTTCACTCTTCCCTATGTGATTACATGTGGTTTATTAGAAATAATGCCATGAAGTTGTTGTCATTCATATCTGGTTTTGTACTTATAAAAATGATTTATCGGTTTTCCGTGTGGCACTTGCACCTGGCCAGCATCTTTACCACATTTCCTTGGAAATGTCTCAAAACTGAAGTACCTAATTTAATCTTTATTCCACCCATCCCTTTCCAGCTTCACTGTTCTTCTCTTCCCTGTGATGTGCAGCTGAGCTTTCTTCAGCATCTGTTTTCAGTTCCTCCGTTTCTTCAAAACTTTATGTTAAATAATGTTTCTACCTTCCCTTCCTGTATCTCAGCTTTTCCTCCTGTCATGGTTTAATCACACAGTCCCCACAGCACAGGGACAGGGGACAAGGCTTTTGTGCAATGTCACCTGCATCATATGGATCTGGCATGGAAGCTGATGGTGGCTTTGCAGGATATGGGAGTCATCCCAAGCACTGTAGTGAGGGTGATGGCTGGACACATAGGCTTGCAGAAATGAGCATCCTTTTGGAAGCCTAAAGAATTTCAGAAGTAAAGGAATTTGGTGACCAGATTTAAAATAATGATGGCATGTGCAGTAAAACTCGGAAAGCTTGGTGTCCTGAGGAGCTACAAGAGGAGCACAGTGATGGCTGGTGGGGGTCAAGGTTTTCTGGTGACCACTGTACCTCAGGCTCTGGTGCAAGGTTTTCCTTGCTAAGAGTTTTAGTGAGGTGCTCTTCTCCCATACCTCCTTTTTATTGGTCTGGAAAATCTGTAGGAACATAATGGTTTTGGTCAGTTTCAACCCTGCTCCTGTCATCTCAGAGGGCTCTGAAGCTGGGGAAGAAGGGGACGGAGAGGCAAAACATCGTGCAAATCTTAGTGTTTATCCTGCTTTATTTAAAAGAACCCTTTGTCTAGGGACATTGAAAGGCTCAAATACAATTAACCTCTCTTGGTAATGCTGTGGCAGCCTGTTACCTAGCACAGCACATACTTAAAATTCTTCAGGTTTCATTAGTTACTGTTAAATCCAGGCTTTGGACCCCCTGCCTTTCTCCAGGCTTTTGACATAGTAGGACTGCTTGGTAATTGCAAATTATACCAGGTGCTGTAATGTACAGATTATTTGTCTGAAAGACACTCAACTTCTTTGTTGTAATACCGCTATTAAAATTCTGAACACTTAATTATATTTATGTAGATATTCTTGAAACCATGTTTTTGATGGTTCCAAGCATGTTACAAGTTACTGACAGATGTCACTGCTTTGCCTCTTCATAGAAAAATAGTACTGATCAGTATGCATGGTTGTTACTCTACCTTTGCTCTGTATACCTCAAATAACAGCAATCATAAGCCACAGTGAAATTGTGAACAGATGTTTCTGCCAAAGTCATTGAAAAAGTTACAGTAAAAAAAAAAAAGGCCCTAGAAATCTTGATTTGGAAGCATTCAGGATGTGTGAGAGATGCAAACACCACAGACATTTCTCTATTTGTGACAACTGCAAATCAACTTGAGCTTCATTGTAAGAAAGAGTTGTGTTACTAAAGTTTGAATGGGTAAGCCTGTAGCAGCTTGCTCGAGCGTGAATGCCATAGCTTTATCCTGATACATTATCTCATTGTGGACTCAGGCGCTGATTGCAGAGGAAACGAGCAGCAAGCTCGCGGAGCAGGAGGAAGACCCTGAGAAGTTCCGAGAAGCCCTGGTGAAATTTGAATCCAGATTTAATTTCCCTGAAGCAGAGAAGTTGATCACCTATTATTCCTGTTGCTGTTGGAAAGGAAAAGTTCCTCGGCAAGGCTGGCTTTATTTGAGTATCAATCACCTCTGCTTTTACTCCTTCTTCCTGGGCAAAGAATGTAAGTGATAATGTGTAAGAAATCTAATGCTGGGGAGAGGTATAAATATGTTTAAGGGCAAGAATAGCAAGGATTTTTATGAAAAGCCTATCTCACCTCTGAAATTTAGTTTCTGGGGCTTTTTCTGTTGTTCAGCTGAAAGATCCTGTTTAATTTATTATTCACTTCAGCCTTCATGTTTATATTTTAGTAAGAAGCCTGTAATAAAAACGAGGCATGCAGGCACAGCTGCTATCTGGTTCTTTTTCTCGCCATGGTGAAGCAGCCTTAAAACGTAAAGATCTCTACAGATTCTGAAATAGAGACTTTTAGTGCCAAAAATGGTGAGTGAAGACAGGTCCCTCCCACAGGCAAGGAAGCAGAGTCGTTGCTGCCGGGCAGCATGGGAAGGGCTGGTGGGGCCAGCTGCCTGCCTGAAAATAGCCCAGGAAACGTAACAGGGCTGTGTCCTGGAGAGCCAGGTGAAAATTCAGAGGTTTTAAGGGAAAACAACAGCAATTTAGGGATTCCTTTGTGCTTCTGAATAGCAGTACAGGAAGGTCACAAAGAGCGTGTCCTGGGGTTTTTAAGACCTTCAGACAGTTCAGCAAGCTGTAAGACTTTGATCATAGTGTTCCTTTACAGAGGAAGGCTCATGTGGTTATGAAAAGCCTGTCAGAATAGATATTAGATGGTAAAAAGGAATGTAGCCATTTAAAGTCTATAGCATTTCTTTGTTTAGTAAGATTGTGCATGAATTGCATGTTTTAAGCCCTGTGTATCCTGCTGGAACTTCAGCAAGGACAGTAATATAAACCTAAACTGCTATAAATATAGCAGGAACATTACCATTTACTGTCTGGATTTAATATTGGGATGACTAGTCAAATAAAACTGTAGATTCAAGAATAAAGTACATTAAAGAGAAGAAAGATAGTAATTGGTAATTGCTAAGACTTGAAACATACAAAGGCATTCTTAGAGTTAGAGGTCCTTTTTCCCCCTTGTATTATTTCAGGCCAATTATTTTGTTGTATCTGCAAAAGGTGGCAGAGTAAGGTTTAAAATGTTTGTTATTCGTTATAAAAACAAAAGTTGAGTTTTGCTGGGAAGACTGGAATAGAGTCTCTTGATACATACTAGACACCAGAGTTCTTGTTTAATCTCCTTGTTTTCTGGTTAGTATTAAATAATATCCTTTCTCAATAATTTCTTCGTGCAGGCTTTCTCTCATTAAATCTGATATATCCAGTCTGCAAAAGCACACAAAGCAAAACCAATACTTAATAATGACAGATAATGGGAGAAAGAGGAGGGAGAGAGAGAGAAACCCTTTATATCGTTCCAAAAATACTGTTTATGCAATACCACAGGTTGTTAAATGATATTGGAAGTACAACATCAAGCTATTTTATTTAAGAAGAAATCGCTTCTCATTTCTTTTAATAATATTTCAATATGAAAATACAACCCCCCCCCAAACAACTACACGTTTGCATCTTTTCATTTTGACCGTGGAAAATAGACTGCTCATTCTCTGTTGCAGGCAGTTGCATTACCTTTGTGTTCACATGCACTTGCATGGAAACCCTAAATAAAAACCTGGATTTTTTTTTATTTTTAATAGACTTCCACAGCTCAGTGGGAAGCTTTATATGTTGACATGCTTTCCATTTCCTCCATTCTGATAAAGCAAATGACTGCTGTTTCAAAGCTAGTGTTTTGTCACATTTATAAAATACTTGTATTACATTGAATAATCCAGATTTACTATAGTTCTGATTGTTACTATTAGAGAAGCTGATGCTGATTATATGTAGAACGAGTGATTCCTTGTCATCTTTTTTTTTTCAGGTAGCAATCAGAAATTAAATCTGGTTAAATCAGCTCCTGAACATACTGCTAAGAAATCACATTTATTGCATTCTTCAATACAGCATAGGAAAGAAAAAACAATATATGGGTTGCAATAAAATTATTTCTTAAAAGTGTTTTAACTTCGTAAAAATTCCCCCAGATTTTAGACTGAAATCTGTTTACAGGCAAAGCATTAAGTCTTATGCTTCTGGCAAGTCTGTCCCCTTCCCCTTGTTTTATTTAATGTTGAAATGACCTGGAATGCAATATTGGAACTTGTTTTTGACTTCTCATAAAATTAACTTACAGCTTATGTGAGCATAAACACCATGGAACATTTTTTCCTGCACAAGTCCCCTTTTATGTCAGCCTTGAAGTATTTGCAGGATTTCAGAGGCTTAGAACACCACATTTCTTGAAAGAGCGTGCCAAGGTTTCTTCATATTTTATAATTAAACTTGTGTTTTTCTAAAACTTTGAAGGCTTTGTACCTTTCATCAGTAGTTTGGGCCCCTTACAGTCTGCTGTGCTGTCACTGTAACCAACACTGTAGAGCCTATGTGATGCTGACCTGCTCGAACAATAGTGCTATTGCTATGGCGCTATTTAATCTTTCTTCCCTCGGCTGTGCCGGTACAGATGATTTTATGACCATTCGCAACAGTTTATGCGTGTTGACGCAGCTGTGCTTTATTTAAGTAAGAAAAAATGTAATCTGCAAATAATCTTGACAGCTGTGGTTCACGTAGTACGGAAAACTTGCTGAGGGTAGCTCCGTAGGTAATTAATGATCATGGATAAGTGTCATATATATATGACAATGTTTGTTATTACTGCCTTTCTTATTGTTTTATTGGCATCAGGAGACTTGCTAGGGATGTTAGGGGGTGTATTCTTGATGTTATTGGCACAGAGAATCCTGGGAAGCTTCCAACAGTTGTTAAGAAGAAATTTAATCTATTTTAAAGTCCTTTCAGCCTAATTTCAACCCAGAGATTCGTATGAGAGAGGCAAGTAACATCCTGCAGTGGTTATCTAAAATAAGCTGATTCTTTTTACCATTTGTATTTATATGACTCAGCGGTGTTTAAGTATAGAGAACAGTGTCCTACACTTTTTCTTTTCTATAAATAAGTCTGACTACAGTTAATGTTTAGGACAAACTTGGCTGTGCACCTTTTCAGTAAAAAGTATCCAAAATGGGAAGATCCCAAAGCCTAGGCAGCTTTTTTTTTTTGAACACCCTGTTTATAGTAGTGATTAAACTTTATAAAAATGTCCATGTGCAAAAGCTTCCTTGTGTACAGAAGTTAGCTTTATTTGTTTTCCACCTGCCTACAGTTTTATTTCTAGGAGATTACAAAGCCTTTCCCTGTTACCTTCATGCTCTTGAAATGAACTGTTTCTTCTGTTAGTAATGAAGCAGGCTGCAGAAATGACTCGTAAAGGAGTTAGGAGTGCAGCATATGGCAGGTATTCTGCAAAGGCAGAACTCCCCTGTCCAGCACTTCATATGAAAATAGGTAAAATTTTGAGGGAGAGATTCTGAAAAAGACAGTCTTTTGGAGTGGAAGAGAAAGAATGTAGAGTAGTAACAGGCATTTCAGCTTTTGCTTGGACTTTGTCTGCAAAAACGGGTCTTTCTCCTCTTCGGAAAAGTTTGCATTTCATTTCTAATTTGCCAAAGGTTTCACAAATCTGAAAAATGTAAGCAGAGTTTCCACCTCACTTTTGCCTTTTTTCTCCGATCAGTGAAACTTGTCATTCCTTGGGTTGAGGTCCAGAAGCTGGAAAGAACCTCCAACGTCTTCATGACCGACACAGTCCGCGTCACCACCCCAAATAAAGAGCGCGACTTCTCCACGTTCCTCAATATCACTGAGGCTTTCAGGATCATGGAGCAACTGGCAGATGTGACACTCCGAAGGCTACTGGATAATGAGATCTTTGAACTGGATCCAGGCCTGCAGGATCCTACTCAGATTACCAAGAGGTAAAGAGCTAAACTGTTGTCTGAGCAGAGGTTCAGTGGTGAGCTTTGTGGTTTGCTGTGTTAGCTGGGTAGCATTTCAAAGCTTTACTTCATTGGGTGCAAAAGAGATTTTATAATGTATTATGGTTTATCCAATAGGTGCATTTTAACTTATGTGCAAGTTTTATAGTCTTCCCTTAAACATCACTGGTTGGTTGGTTGTTTTAAAAGTACCATTCCCCGTAGAAGGGTAGATTGCAGCAAGGGATATTTTCCATCTTCCATGAAGAGCATCATTATTTTGTTTATAATTTTGGCAATGTGTAGGCTTTCCTGGTGCCATCAGTTCTGCAAAATTGTTGCTTTTGATTGTATCTGAAACATGGAATTTCCCACTAATGTGATTGCTATAGCTGACTTAGCAAGCAGTTATTGGATTTAAAAACCCTGCAGGCAGTTGCAACAGATTAATATGCTATTGTCAGCTCTACCCTGTGTGTCTCCGAAATGCATCTCTGCATTCATTCCTCTCCCACTACAGAAATGCACTGGGTTTCAGGTAGAAGATTGATAACTATTTGTCTGCTAATAACACAACACACAACTGTATGTTTTATTTGCTGTTGTGGGAAAGGGGAAGGGAAACTGCCCAGAGGAATTTAGAGTGGGCAGGATGGAAGAGCCCAAACTGGAACTTGCCTGGGGCATCAGGGTTGAGGTGCTGGATTAAAATACTTCTTTTCTGAATGGGGTGTGAGTGTAGTGCTTATTCCCTACTGAATCACACCCTTGGCTGCTCTTCCTTCCTCCCCTGCTGCCAGAGGCATGAAGGGAATCACCCACGTGTTATTTCCTGGCTAAAACATACAGAATGCATGGTATTGTTTCCCAAAAATCCAGAGACATGTTCAGTAGCCATTTTATTGTTTCCAAGGGGCATTTTTGCAGTGGTGTTGGGTGTACATCCTGGCCAAACAGTTCTGCAAGGTTTCATGATGGAGTTTAAAAGACTAAAATGTACTTTCTCTGCAATTTCATATGTACACACGATAAGGAATATCCATGATGTAGTCAAAGAATTCATTTGAGGTGATACAGTGGTGAGCAGCCATAAGCTTCTTTTCAGGGTTTTTGTTTCTTCATAGCCATGGTTCCTTTAAACACAAGAGCTACTGTTGTTTTTACAATGTACATGTAAACTGGATGTTGCTAGCATTGTAGGCTTTTGGCCCAGGAAATGCAGGATATGTACTTTAACTAATGAAAAGAAACTAAAATTACTGTTGCAAAGAAAAGTGTGAGCTTAGTAATATGCTATAATGAGGAGGCTCTCAGGGAATCAACCTTTAAGTACTTTGTGGCATTTTTGAAAAGGTGTATGACTATTGGCGAACAAGCAACAGAAACCATCCCACACATCTATTCCAACAGGTTTTCTCCTCACCTTCCTTCCAACTCAAAGAAGTTAGGGGGGGCAGAGGAAAAGGAAGGGTAAAAATATATTTACTGTATACTTCCTGAGCAAGGTGTTCTCTAACCTGTGCTGACGTGCTGTAGCTTGAGATGGCAGAAGGGAAAACATGGAAACATAGAAGATGCCAAAATCCCATTTCCTCTGCATGAATTAGGTGGTGGTTGGATAAGTTGCTGTTTCTGGTGCCCTTTGTCACACTTCAGCAACCACTTTAATGTAACGTGATTAAGCAAGACTGTAATTTGAATAGTGGATAAACTGGTTTTTGATGCTGACATGTTTTGGGGGTGTTGAACTTTTTTGCGTGTGTGAAGTTTTTGTTGCCACTTTCTTTTCTGAAGCCATTTTAGTACTACAAGAACAACTATTTTCCTCTTGACATTTTCCCCGATAGTTGTCTTTGTTAATTCTTGCGCATGATTTGGAAGCAAACAGTAGTCTATCAAAATGGAAGCAGTAATCCGCACATCATTAGAACTATTCCAGCTGTGTCAAATTAATGAAGCTGCTGTAGAATGCTTTTGTTTGTTAGGCTTTTGTTTGCAAGAGGCTCGTCTTGGTATATTTATTTTTGAAAAATGCACTTTTAATACTGTTTTGGTCTGCACATTCTACATCCTGAAAACCAGAAACCTTTTCTGCAGTTCCTGAGGTTCTTGGGGTCATCCTGCTGACCATTAGAAATGGGATTAGGCCAACAGTCTGTGACACAAATTGTATGGTGGCCAGAGTCAAACAAGTTTTCATACGGCTTAGCAAGAGGATAAGGCTTGGTACAATGGATTACAAAGAGATTAATGACAATTGAGTTAATTGCCATAAAAAAGAAAGTAAAGCTGAGATGTTTGATAATTACGAATGCCATTTGTGCCATTGTGTTTGATAATTACAAATTTATGTGCCATTCAATTTTACTGGAAACCTACGGTAATGGTTTTTTTCTTTTTTAATAGGAAAGTCACTAAAATCTCTGCTGTAGCTTTCTTCTGCTTCTTATTTCCATCTCTTTCAGGATGCAAGAATATCCATTACATTCCTCAAATGCAGTGAGGAAATTGGCCTGAGCAGAAACCAAAATTTAAAAGCTTTATTGCTGGTGCCAGAAAAGTTTCAAAAGTATGATAGGTTTCTCCAGGCTCTAATCCCTTTGGTTTCTTTTCTTCATGTCTAACTGTGAATTGCCAGAGAGGATGGCTTTTCTTCATATGAAGGCAAAGAGGGTTTTTAACATTTATCTAAGCTGAAAAGAAACTATCTAAAGTATCCTGAGTCATAGATGTCACTTCAGTCTTACTAATTCCTTCAGAGAAGGAATCTGAGAACGCTGTAAACCTTGAACAACAATGAGGATGTAACTAGAAAGAACTTGCTTTCATTCCATCTGCCCAACAAAATCATAGAATTGTTTGGGTTGGAAAAGACCTTTAAGGTCATTGAGTCCAACAGTTAACCCAGTTAACCCAGTTAACTCAGATAACTGCCAAGTCCATCAATAAACCATGTCCCTAAGCACCACATCTACATGTCTTTTAAAAACCTCCAGGGCAGGGTTTGGACTGTATCACTCCTGACAGATGATTGCCTAACCTGTTTTTAAGGATTTCCAGTAATGGAAATATCAGGATCCATGCCAGTACTTCACTGTCCTATCACTGAAAAGTCTTTCTGAAGTCCAACTTGAATCTTTCATGCTGCTTTTTGAGTCTGTTACTTCTTGTCCTACCCAGTACTATTTAGGAGTTCAGGTGTTCTCTCTTTTTTTAGAGCAACCATTTGCGTATTTGTATTATCCTGTCATGTTTAAACTGCACTGCCCTAGTTAAGCCAGGTTTTTCTTATCAGTCCTGATTTCATCCCTTCTGCTTGCTGTTTTCTGGACATTCATCACTTTTCCTATGTGGCTGCAGGCATGGGGTGCATGCAGGCAATACAGGATTGCCCCAGATGCCTTGCCGATGCTGAACAGGGCAGGAGCAGCACAACCACCTCCACAGCAACACTGGACACTTAACATTTGGCTGGATATCTAGTCTAGCTCATGCTTTGGCAAGAAAGGGTGGACCAGGTGATCCTTGAGGTCCCTTCCAACCTGGTATTCTGTGATTCTATGATCTCCAGGACTGCTGTTTTGCATCTTGGTGGCCATGCACTTCTGCAGCCCATCACAGTGCTCCTTTGTCTCCTATGAGCACAAGGCTGTTGGCTTATGTTCGACTTGTGATCCTGTGTAACCCCAGGTCTTTTCTCTTTGCTGAATGGCTGCCGGTGGAGATGGTCTCCATACTGCATTTATACAGCTTACGATGTACAGCTGAAAGTACATGTAATGCTTTATTTCCACACCATCCGTAAAGTTTATGAATATAAATTTGAATCTGATCCTGTTCTTCTGCTCATTAGCCTCTATGAGTCTCATGATCTGTGCAAGTTTAATAACAACAATCTCTTGATCCATTGTGCAGATTGCTGATGAAGATGATGAACAGAAGCTAGACCTCCTGAGTCTTCCAATTCAGCAGGGAGCCTTCGAGGCCTGCTTTTTAGGGTACTCTTTTTCAACTGGCTTGGTACAACAATTTTCACTTTAATCCAGTTTTATTTGTTACATTAGGAAATAAACAAGATTTTCATAAATTTTGGCTAAAACATCCATTGCATCTCCTCCATCTAGAAGTCAAGTGCTCCTGCGACATAAGGGAATGATATTCAGTTTACATGTCTCCTGGCAAGTCCGTGTTGGCTCTTCTCAGCTAACTTCTGGCTTGCTTACAAGGAGCCTTTCTTGCCACACGAATTTGGCATTTCTGCCAGTAAACAAGACGTAGGTAATTGGATGTGTTATTTCCAAAATCTGTGACTTTCTGGAGTCTGAATAGCAAGAAGAGTCTAGTAATTGGTTTCTAAAAGCAAGAGGTCAATCAGTCTGCTAAGATTTTAGATAGGCAGCAAGTGACTCAGCAGAGCTAAAATCTTGCCAGGTTGACTTCTGTTAGACCTGAAGCAGAGAAAAACATTTGACAGTAAGGACATAATTTTAAGTGTGCTGATACTTTTAGGCATTTTGTTAGTCTTGTGTGTTATTTCCTTTAATTTAAAACTCTTGAAAGGTAATGTAGGGGTCACACACAGGGAGTTATCACAGTTCAGACTTGCCCTTCACTTTGAAGTGCTCGAGTTGGAGGCAGTCCAGGATCCCATAACATGCAAGTTGAGAACTGTGCTTCAAAAGAATTGCTGAGTTTTCCAAAAAGTAGGGAACAAGGCAAT
This sequence comes from Nestor notabilis, assembly GCF_000696875.1. Lineage (NCBI taxonomy): Eukaryota > Metazoa > Chordata > Aves > Psittaciformes > Psittacidae > Nestor > Nestor notabilis. Next base: position 26,580 of record NW_009933123.1, on the reverse strand, counting down.
TGCATCTCTTTGTCTTCTATTCTTCTGGTGCCTGTGTTACTTAAAAACCAAACCAAAATGGAAATTGGTAAGTTAGAAGTGAAAATTTCAGCCAGGTTGAGCACAGGTAGGAAGGTTGCATTACTGTTTGGTGTTGGAGGTATTGTAAAACTCAACATGGAAGCTGTGGGACCTGGTGATATCGGCCAGTTGCTGCATCTTTGCTGTATCGTGTTTAAACAATTGCCTGTCTTGTTTTAGGAGCTAATTTCATTTGTGGTTTTGAGTTATATGTTGTTGTTTGATTTGGATTTTTTTTTAACCAGCTCTAACTTTGTTTGGCTGTGTTTATGAAGGGAAGCAATTGCTTTAAACCCTAGAATCTGCCTGCCTAACAGGAAATATTTTCATGGCGTGCCCCTTTCTAGTAAAACCTCTTGTTTGAGCCCACAGTGGAAGGTGCTGACAGCATTCCATCCCCATGCTACCATATTTTCTTTCTGGGATCCCTTGCATCAGCTGGCCCCTGTTTCAGCACTTGCCTCTGTGCAGCCCTGGCTGTGGTGTGGTCTCTGCGGTGGCCCTGTGTGACCCTGTGTCATGAATCACCGGGGGACAGGCAGTTCCAGGGATGTTAGGGTTGGCAGCCTTCCCGCGGTACAGGGTAGGTGCAGTGCTTGGTGGATTTACTTAGTTTTACATACGGGAAATTTATTCTTCATCTTAAAAACCTGTGGGTTCTTGCCTGAAAAGCCCTGCACCTGGAGCCTGCAGCCCCAGAAGTTGCAGCAAGATCCTGATAACCCAGAAACTGCTGATTTTTGAGCATTAGAAACAGTCACCTCCTAAATGACAGACAATCTCTGCCTCCACAGAGGTCACACTCTTCCATATAATGCCTCTTTTCACATAAAGGTATAGAAATTGTTGCAACTGAAAGATGCAGGGAGGGTCTTACCTTAGCACAATAGCAGGAGAGCACAGCTCTACCCGGACCTGACTGCAGATGCTATCAGCAGCGTTCATCTGTGCTGTGCAGAAATGGAAAATATTTTAGTGGTGAGTTAACTAGGAGGCATATCCTGATCCAGCTTTGTCACAATAGCAGATCGCTGCGGGCACTTATCAGAGTTGCTCTCGCTATGGAATTTTAACTCGGGAGCAACCTTTTTGTCTTCCTTCACAAAGAGGGTTTTTCTTTGTTGTGTGTGAAAAACAGGAGACTATTCGTCTGTTTTCCTTGGATAATGTTATTAAGGAAGATAATGCTTGAGAAGGAAACAGCAGCCGAATGCTGGTTGAGCATGTTCTGTCTTTTCTGTTGGTCACAGCTACAGATCCTCCCCTCGCAGGTCTCAGTTTGTTCTGGAATGTCTTCCTCCCTGTTTCACATGGCTTTAGATTTCTCTGTGGATTAAACTGAAATAAAAAAACCCCAAACCAAACGATTTACTTACTGAAGCAGAGGCTTCCTCTGTCTCAACTTATTTTTAAACAGCAGGGCTGGGGTAAGGGGGAATTATCTACAGAAGAGGAGGGCTAGCGAAGGAGTGGAGAGGGGATTTACACCAAGGTACCACTCCCTGTTGTACTTCAGCCCACGCTTAAAATTCTTTCAATGGAACAAAGTCAAGCTTTTTTTAATCTTTTTTTTTATTTTTTTTATTTTTAATTCCCCCAAGGTGAATCATGTTTGGAAAAATTTGCTTGTAGTAAAGAAAATGATAGAATTCAATTCCTAATGTTTCTGGAGCTGCTATCTGTGAGCTGATAGCCGTGGCCTGTTTATAATGTAATTGAATAGATCTTTGAATTACTGCAGACTTCTCCATTAAAGAAGGAGGAGGGAAAAAAAAAAATCCCCAAAGCCAAGCCTGTATAAGCATAGCTCAGTAATGAAAGCTTAATTTATTTAAACTTTTTCTCTCCGTGTAAATGCGGACGGGTGGGAGGAAGCCAAGTCCAAATTGAATGTAACTGGTGCTGTTATTCCCAGCTGAGTCTTTTAAGTGACCTGAAACCATTCTGCATTTTGCAGCTGTTCTGGGGGCTGTAAAAGGCTGATACCTGTGCAGTTCAAGGATTTGATGATTGTAAATACCACCATCATTAACTCTTTTATTACTGATGACACTGGAATTACTCATTGAGCAAATGGATTACTTTCGGATGCAGGTGCAAATCCCTGGGGTGATGTTTGTAATGCTCTTGGGAAGGGAAGCAAGGAACATAAAGCTCATCTCTGTTGCTCAGTGTACACTCATCAGATGAAAAATTTTGTTATCTCCTGGGCATTGAAATCTGTAACTCTGAGGCTGGAAAGTCATACAGCAGCCATAGAAAATGCATGGTTAAATAATAATTAATAAGACTCTAACAAACCAGCTAATTGAAATTAGTGTCCTTTCCTTTCCTAGTCACTGCAGTAGTTGCTTTTGACCTTATTGTTAAACAAGCAAGTATCGATAATGATTCTTTGTTGTATTTCAAAGTCAGTCTTTTATCAGTGTGTTCACATAGGCAGTGATGATTGCTGTGCATGGTGCTTTTATTCTGTATCCCTTGCTCTTGGTGAGGCTAACAAGAAAAGCAAAGCTTCCACTGGATGTCCTGGCTTTTGGGGTCTTGTAATTCACTCTCACTCTTTTCTCTTAAGGGATCTTGAAGCCAGAGCACAGAATGAATTCTTTCGAGCCTTCTTCAGATTGCCCAGGAAGGAGAAGCTGCATGAAGTTGTAGACTGTTCTCTCTGGACGCCATTTAGTCGCTGTCACACAGCAGGAAGGATGTATACTTCAGACAGTTATATCTGTTTTGCCAGCAAAGAAAATGGATGCTGCAATGTTATCATCCCACTTAGAGAGGTAGAGTTGTTTGTTTCATTTAAGGTCCTTATCTGCCCTTTTCTGCTGTAAGCATCCACTGTTACCTGACTTATCTGCAAACTATCGTTTGATGAAGAAGAGTAGGATGCTTGTGTATATCTTGCCTACAGGATTGTTGTACAGGTTGTTCTGGGGTTCATTAGGGCATGAGTTCCTAAAAATACGGGTGATTCAACATGATCCTCAAAGCGAAGTACAGGCAGTTAATGCAGCTGGACAGAGCACTGTAAAAGCAATGTGCTCGGTCCAAGACTCAAACAGGGTCTCCCAGCTCCACCAACATATACATCCAGCTTAATGTGATGGAGACTTCAGCTTGGGCCCATTCTGGCATTATAAAAGCATCCTTGTCTGGGATCAACACTTGAAGTGTTGAAGCTACCCCTCCATAGGCAAACTCTAGCAAACCTGTAGATACTTTGCAAACTGTAGGGCAGAGGGAAAAAGGGGATGTTCTGGATGCAGTGATGAGCTGCCAAATTTACATGAAATCAGAGACTTATTTAAATGGAGGAAGAGTGCATGGGAAGGTGGTAGGAGTGGAAAAGGAGAAGGAAGCTGTCAGCAAACACCTGCCTGATCTGCTGTGGATACAAGGCTGTTATGATCTCTTAATTAAAGCTTTCCTTTCATCCTCAACTAATAACAGAGTAACATCCAAATGATATTCTAACTGTAGCAACTTACTTTCCACTGTTACAGAAACAAAGCAGTAAGAGAACAGTGTTACATGCTTAATCAGAAACAACAAAACAACTGTTTTCCCCCATCTCCAAAAGCGTGAAAGCAATTTTCTTCCTCCATCCCCCAGAATGTGATCAAGTTGATGCTTTTTCAAATCTTGTTTTAATCATACTCTCTTTTCTCATCTTGCCCCTCAGCCCATTCTCCAGAAGTGGGCCACAAAGTCATTTAAAGAAAAAACAAAACCAAAACAAGGTAGCTGGGATACTTTTTTTGGTGCTTGCATTGAGCTTCTAAAGAGACCATGAGCTTCAAGTGGTAGGATGTGTCTGATCAAGGAAACCTGGAGACCTTGTAACAGTCTTCCAATACCTAAAGGGAGCCTACAACAAATCTCGAGAGGGACTTTTTAGAAGGGCATGTAGTGACAGCTTTAAATTGAAAGAGGATGGAATTAGATTTGACATTAGGAAGAAATTCTTCACTATGAGGATAGTGAGACACTGGCACAGGTTGCCCGGAGGTGCTTTGGCTGCCCCATCCCTGGCAGTGTGCAAGGCCAGGCTGCACGGGGCTTTGAGCAACCTGGTCTAGTGAAAAGCGTCCCTGCCCATGGCAGGGGGTTGGAACTAGATGATATTTGAGGTCCCTTCCAACCCAAACCATTCTATGATTCTAGTAACTATGTTTAAAGCATGTGTGCATATGTGTTTGTACATTTTGGTACATGTAGAATATTTGAAGATCTGTAAGTGGATATGGTGCATAACATGTTTTCTGTAATGTTTCTGGAAAAGGTAATCAGTATAGAGAAGATGGAGGACACAAGCCTTCTCCCTAACCCCATCATTGTTAGCATAAGGAGCAAGACAGCCTTTCAGTTCATTGAGCTGAAGGACCGGGATACTTTGGTGGAGAATCTGCTCCAGAGGCTAAAAGAAGTGAACTCCAGCAACCCAGTGCACTGTAACAGCTTGCAAAATAAGAACCAGGTATTGAATTTCTGGATGTTTTTAGGATTATGAATTTAATGTGTTTATCCATTGGTCCATTGTCCTGTCTTCCTCTGGGGTTTGATCTTGGGCCAGTGCTGTGTGATGCCTTCTTAAAAGAGCTGCCTGATGGGGCGGAATGTACCCAGACCATGGGTGTGATTGACATGCATTGGGGAGCGGTGAATATAGCATCACAGAATGGTTTGAGTTGGAAGGGACCTTTAAAGGTCATCTACTCCATCCACCCGGCAGTGAGCAGGGATATGGTGGGGAGCAGGGTGAGGGACACCTCAACGATCTGGAGGAACAGGTTGACAGAGACCTTGGGAAGTTCAACAGAAGCAAATGCGATGTCTGGCAGAGTAATCCCATGCAACAGGAGGGGCTGGAGGATGGAGAGGAGCCATGTGGAAAAGGCGGGGGGGGGGGGGGGTGGGGGGGAGGGGGGGGGGGGGGGGGCGGTTGGGAGGTGTCATGGTGGACTACAACAGGTTGAGCTTTTATAAGTCAGCAGTGTGCTCATATCATGGAACGCCAAGAGCATATGGGGTTGTACTAGCAGGATTGTAAGCAGCCAGTCAAGGGATATTACTGGTCCCTTTCATTCAGCAGTTCTGAGGCTGATCAGCAGTACTGAGTTCAGTTTTGACTGTACCTCTCCACACAAGAAAAGCATTAACAAACTGGAGTAAGTCTGGTGGAGGGCTAAAAGATGATCGAGGAGATGTTGAGGGAGCAGGGCTTG
>NW_009933123.1:448-21282 GCF_000696875.1 Nestor notabilis | reverse complement strand
GGGCTGAACAGCCTGTCTTCTATTAGCTAATGGGCAGTTACAGAGAAGATGGAGCCATAGACTTCTTGGAGGTGCCAGCTGAAAGATGGGCGGCAACAGTCCCAAAATGTAGCAAAGGAAAGTCCAAATAGATGAAAAGAGAAGGATTTCCCCTCAAGGGTGGGCAGAGCTGGACCAGGCTGCCCAGAGAAGCTGTGGATTCCCCTTGCTTGGAGCTACTCAATGCAAGTGGACACAGCACCCAGCAACCTGGTCTGAGGGGGCCCTGCTTTGAGCAGGGGGTTGAAAAAGATGGTGTGTGTCCCCCTGACCTAAATCGTTCTCTGATTCTGTTTTCATACCCTAACTGAAGTAGAGGATTGTTTGGTAGCTTGTCATCAAGGACTCTCAGAGTTTACTAACAACCTCTCTTTCATAGGAACAGCCCTTTTCCTGATGTACACATGATTGAGAATTTGTATGAGGTCCTGAGGAAGGCCTTTCCTCCTGAAAGGTTTTGATGCAAAAGGCAAAGGCTAACCCATCTGTGTGTTAAAGATAGTTGAGGATGTAGTTCTTAGCCACTTCCTCAGTCATTACCACTTTGATCCTGCATTGCAGAACAGTCCTGCCTTTGGATCCACGTGCACACTCAGGGACAGTGAGCCTGTGCGTCTGGGATCAGAGGCTTCACAAGGCAAGGAGAGAAGCGAATGTGGAAAGGACAGCAGTTATTTGCTTAATGCAGAAGCACTGAGATCAGACTTCCATCAATCAGGAATAGTAGGCCTGGATTTTGGAAAGGTATGTAACATTTGGGGGGAAGTGGTAGGGGTTGGTGGTTTGGGGTTTTTTTGTTTGTTTTTTTAAATCTGGGGTGACATTCAAACATACTCATTTTTAGTAAAATGAACTCTGTTTTGGCTGCAGAAATTAGATATGGGATAATGGCTTTTCCATTTGCTTGGAGTTTTTTCTTTTCCCTCCTCATTTCTTTCTCATAAATATTTATATTTGTTTCTCCCTGTGTGGTGAATTGAATATGCAAAATGGGGAAGGTTGTAGTCCTTAGAGCAGACTTCCCATTCCCGCTGGTAATGGAAGTACCCTGTGGCATTTCTAATACGCAAAATGTTTCTGTTTACCAGTTCTCACATGCACGTGATTTGTTCTTTTAAACTACACCTTCTTGTTCCCAGTCTAGGGAGCAAATCAAGGAGAGCCTGTGGGATGACCATTTTGTAGAATATGGCAGAACTGTGTGCATGTTTCGCACAGAGAAGATTAGAAAACTTGTTGCTATGGGAATCCCTGAATCCTTAAGAGGCAAACTCTGGCTGCTCTTCTCAGGTGGGCAAGCTTAGAAATGTTGTCCGTTGGCATCGTCTGATTCTGAACATGGCAAAACCTTTAGGCAGGAAATCCAAGAGCAATTAAATGTGGTTGTACTGTGGTACTGCTTATAGGAGTGAGATGACCTGAACTGAACTAGTAAGTGCAAGGAAGTGCCTAGGTAGATCTGCAAAAACATCTCTCAAGATGACATGACATAATGTGCAGAAGAACTGAAATAACATCTTCTTCATCCACATAATTTAAAATTAACATCATGGTTGTGTAAAATCATCTTCAGGCAGTAATTAGATTGTAGCATAAATATTGATTTAACCCTAGGCTAATCAAATTATTGCAAAATAAGGGCATCTGAAAGCCAGCAGTCCTGCTCCTGCTTCTTGTTGAATGTTGAAATAGAAACTAGAGGTGGAAAAACCCACTCTCTTTCATACACAGATCTGGCAGAGCCAGAATGTGCCTACAATATGATCTCAAGTTTAGTCCTTAATCCAGTATATGACATATTCATACATTTGTAAAAGGTGGTGGTTTTCCTCCTTGGAGGGTGTGAACGGTGCTGAGTACATTTCTCCCAGTAATATTCTCTGCTGGGGAAGTTTCCTGCTCAGTGTCAGTATTAAGGTGTTTTGAATGATGTTGTGTCATGTAAGCTTTGCTAATATTGATCTTGTATTCTGTTAGGCTTTATTTCTTTCACTGGTCTGGAGATTTCACTAAATTCACAAACCCCGGGGAAAACCATCTGGCCTATATCCTTTTGAGCAGTAATTCCCACAACACCAAGTTTAGCATCGTCCTAATCCACTTTGTGTTTTCCTCTTTCTCTCTTCCTGCTGCCTTTAGATGCCGTGACAGACCTTGCCTCGCATCCTGGTTACTACGTACATTTGGTGGAGGCGTCCATGGGCAAGTGCTGTATGGCAACGGAGGAGATTGAGCGTGACCTCCACCGCTCGCTTCCTGAGCACCCGGCCTTCCAGAGCGAGACGGGGATAGCTGCCTTGAGGAGGGTGCTCACAGCGTACGCGCACAGGAACCCCAAAATAGGATACTGCCAGGTGAAAACCCCCCAGCGGGATAACGCTCATTGCTTCTTTAGCTCTTTCCTCTCTCCCAGTTTTATCGTACTCTTGAGAGTATTTTTAATGGTGGTTTTGATAAATAATGTCCTGTTTGCTACGAAAAGACATAATTTTAGCTGTTATATATAACTTACTCTGAAAAACAAGTGCATAGGCTTAACAAAAGGCTTTGGCTTAACTCAAGTATTCCCTTAGCATTTTGCAAACTGCATTTAGAGTTTAAGAAGGGGAAAAAAATTGTTTCTGATGCTTCTCTTTGTTCAAAAGTGTGTTTCTTGCACAATACTTAGAGACAGTGCAAAGTAAACTGATCTGCATAGATGAGATTCATGTAGAGCACTGGAGCAGAGGTTTTAGGAACTGAAGTTCTGCCTCTTTCTTCCCAAACTGATGACAAATTACAAAAGTACTTTGCCCAGCTGGACAGCTAAAATAATAACTTTACCTTCTGTTCAGCTCTCTGAATTCTGATTGACATCAGACTGGTCATGCAGGAAGGAGGGGAAAGCAGCCCTGAGAAATCTTACGCTATCAATCAGTTGCCTACTTTTTATTTGGGCAAATCCAGTCCTCTGCTTTTCTCCACTGTCTCCTATTGCTCTTATGAAAAGCAATGTACATAAGCTTGAAAAACTTGTTATGTCAGTGGGTTGCAATTATATGTTTGCTGTCTGTTACCTTTTTCTTGCTGTTTTGCTGTTCAGGTTTTTTTGGTGGCTCTTTTTTTTTCAGTTTACATCATGTAAGGCTACTTTTCTTTCTTTAAAAATAGCCACAATGTAGCTTTTGTCAGTAGGATTTGCTCTCACTAACAAATCCCCTGTTCTTGTTTGCCCTTGTAAGTCTATGAACATTTTGACCTCCGTGTTGCTGTTGTATGCCAAAGAGGAAGAAGCCTTTTGGCTGCTGGTTGCTGTGTGTGAGCGAATGCTGCCGGATTACTTCAATCACCGAGTGATAGGTGAGCTCATGTCTCTCTTCTTGCTAACTGGGAAGGGGCAGCTGAATGGCATGGAGGTGAGTGAAATAATCAGGGTCTCCTGAGATCCAGAACCCACAGGTGAGGTGGTCCATTGACTTGTGCAGTGTGGACAGCGGCGGTGGCTGCTCAGGTTCCAGCTAGGGTTGGTTTTGGTTTGAAGGGTTTGAACTGCAAGAACTATAAATAATGTGCTCCATTTTACAATTTGCCTTTGTTTTTTTCCTGTTGGTCAGAAGGCAGTGATGCTTTTGCCTGTCAGGTAAAAATAGAAGAGCTTGCATGTCTTGGTTAGGTGTGAGTGTTCAGTATTGGAGACTCAAGCTGTTTTAAGGTGAACCTAGGAAAGATCTGCTAGGGTAGGTATTTCTGATCTGACCTGAGTTGCCTGGCTGCTGGAGTAATACAGACTTGCATCTGAACTGGCCCTTTGCAATGAAAGCTGATAAAAAACCGTCTGAATGTGAGATGCTGCATATAGAACAAAGCCCAGTCCTTCTGCAGTCTGTGCCTTCTAGTGCATGTGCTATGTCTCCTGTTATTTGCAATGCAACTATTTTTAAGACTTGTGCAAAGTCTGGCTTCCTAATGCACAGAAAGAGAAGAGCTGAGCAGCTTGAGGCAGTCATTTCAGGTATGCATACAAGAAGGAGTTTGTTCTTTGTCATCATTTTACTTCCTTTTCTTACACAAATGTTTGATAGCTTATTCTCTTTTTAATGCTAACCTTGAGCTACTCTTAACTCTTTAGCTACTCTTTAGTGTCTGCTGTTACACCGTCGCTGGAGCAAAGGGAGGGAGCAGGGTCAGTTAGGAGGTGGCGACAGGAGGAAATCCCTGGCAGTAGTGGTTCTAGGAGCTAGAAATGCTGTAGGCGCTCGTGCTGCCTGGGGAGAGGGAGAAGACATCTGAGTTATCAAATCTTTTGCTTGGAGCATGGGATTGTTATACCTCCCTCCTGACACTATGATGCTGCAATTAATGTCTTGTCACTGAGCTGGCAGATAAGGAAAGTTAAAGCAGAGTTATTCCAAAGTTAGCTGGATGCGTAGGGGATTTTGTGGTGCTTTGAATGCCATTCGTATTTTCCAGTTATGGATTGGGCACTGTAACTATCCCTCTTGTCAGCATTTTGGTTCCTGTTTCCAAATGTGACTTTAAACTGCTATCTTGATGACTTACTTCCATGTTTGTCTGTCTGCTTCCTTGATTAAAAAAGAAACACAGCTTTATCTGTCCTTGTTCATTTCTAGATATCATCAGCCTGCCTTTAGTTACTGATAACTTTGGTGCTTGCTGGGTTATTGCCCTTAAGTAACATTCTCCACACCCAAACTTGAGTTATCCCATTTGGCTGGCCAAATTGCTGCCCTGAATTGTACTTAATTTTGGTTTTGTATCTTGCCTGTTACTTGCCATGGCTACAGCCTACACTGTTTTGAGTGCTGACAGTCTTTGTCATCCTGTCTGTTTTCTTGTCCTCTGTACCCAAAGGAAAGATTACTGTGACAGTGTGAAGAGCCAGGGGCTTCAGGTCAGAAGTTCCCCTGCTCCCCCCAGTCGATGAGCAGCAGTGTAGTTCTGCAGCATGGTTGCTTCACTAAGCAGTTATTTCTGCAGCTGTGATTTATCCTAGAGCTTGGTGTGCCCTAATCAGTGCTACTGATCTTCTTCCCTCTGCCCCTCCTCTGGTTCCTGTTGCTTGAGTTAGTGTTCTTGGCTTTGCATTTCAGTTGACTTTCTTTTTTGATTTGCAATCAGCTTTTGTCTAAATTTTGTGTTGTTTCTTCCTGCATAATACTTCCAAGACCCAACTTTTCCTCTTTGCACTGCCAACACTGTTGTCCAAGTTTTGATCTCTATAAATTGGGTGATGTCTGACCTTGCTGCCTGTCACTGTGCTTTTCCTCTTCAGTGTCAGCCAGTAATCTGTACAATCAAAACAGCTACTGAATTAATGACCTTGGTTATAACAGGCCTTCTTAGCTCTATCTTCTCTTGGGCCTTTTCTTTATGACATTCAAAATCTTCTATTTATTTTTAATAATTTTTGCTTTCAAAATGTAGGCAATTCAGTCCTACTCAGCCTTTTTATTACATGATCATCTTCTTCCTTCACCCTTGCCAGCTATGACCAATCTGTCTTTTCAGAAGTCTTTTCATCATTTCACTGCTTGTAAATGGGAAACGCCTGCAGGCAGGGCTGGCACCCATTATATTCTTATTCAGGAATTCCCTCTGTCCTCCTTTCTGCAATGCATAGAGAAAATTATAAACAGATAAAGATAGAAACAAGTTATACTTGGGTCAAGAGTGGTGGCAAAGGTCATGCATATCCTATTCTCATGTTACCATGGCTTTTCCATCCTCTACATAAACCAGCAGTCAATCTTACTCTACTTCGTCTGTTAGACTATCATCATCTTGATGTAATAATTCTTGAAACACTGAAAATCTAATTTAATTTCTCTGATTTGCCTTTTCAGTCTTGGAGATGTCATTTAGTTTGCATTTTGGGTCATCAGTTTTTAAATGGATACCCTGGTATTTTTCTACCTCATCATGGTTTCATGCTATAGTATGTTAGAAATTCAATTGCTCAGATTTCATGGTTTCTGGGAGCCTAATGAAAAGGTGGGCATAAAAGTAACTTTGCATACACCTGCTTGACTTTCATCTACAGTGTCAACACTTAATTATAGTAAGATCTATAAAAGATCTGGGCAGCATTGCACATTCCTTTTAAACCTCTGATTTTGCTAGTGCTGCCTAAGTCTGGTGTGATCTTTTTATATGTGTCTGCCTATTGTCTCTGGCTTCCTTCAAATACCCCTAAGCCAGCTCAATCTTTTGGATCAATATTAACTATGGCTATTAAATTATTTGTATTAAGCTTGTTAAAAAAACCCCAAACAAAACCTGCCCTCTGTTGAGTAACCTCAGTCTGTTTTCTCCTCTATTTTCTTTACCTTTTTATGACATGAGGAGGCTTTCTCTTCAAAGCAAAGCACCGTGCATGATGTGTTTCTCAAGAGCTCTTTGCATGTCCCTGGGCACTTATTTTTCATTTGTGGTGCTGTAATGTTTGTTCAGTCACCAGCAGAAGCTCTTTGTGGCTTGATGTGCAAAGTTCTAAGACAGAGGAATGTCATAGCTGGTTTTTTTTTATGATTTGGATGCAAAGCCGAAAGATGCTGGCTGTCTGCCATGAATTGTCTAGGTTATATTCTACTTTTGGACCCCAGAAGTTTTGAGTGATAAGGGAATATATGTCTCTGGAATTTCATAGTAATTAAAGTTGTCTTCTAGTATCAGCAGAATATGGACTATGAGAAAGAAATGAAGTAACTTGAAAGGAAAGAAAAATACTCGAAAAGCTAACTGCATTTTGTACTTGAGAATATTTTTAACTTGTAGTGTTTTCAGTTAAAGCCCCTGATGTGGCATATCTGGTTTGTAGACACAGGCCACTTCAGCAATATGAAACTATATTGATTCTACAATAGCTGCTGACAAAGCAGGACTGAGCTAGTAGCTAAAGCAGAGCAGAGATCTGCTCCTTTTGGAAACAGGAATGCTTGTGTCTGGGCATTGCAGAAATCCTTTGTTCTTTATATATAGATATATATGAGTATATGTTTATATCTGTGCGTGTATTTATGTGTAAATATTTTTCTTCCTGCTTGGTATGTGTAGCCATATCTGGATTTCCATCTTATATATTTTTCACTTAGAACAAAAGCTCCACTGCCTGCTTGCTTGAGTACATACCCTAGAGAGGAACGTCTTATTTTCATTGCGTAGATCCCAAGTTGAAAAGTAAAACACTTTAAGATTGCTTTTGCTAGCACTTTATTATTCTGTGCACTTTTAGCCAAAACCAACAGCTCTGCTATTACTATTTCATTGCACTGTAAAGGCACTTAGGAGAATCAACACAGTCTTTTTGCAGGAAGTTGTACAGTAAGGATTATGGACATGAGGGTTGGGGCTGAGATCACAGCAGGAGGAAAATGGGATTTTTCATTGTAGGTGTGTGCATATCTTGTCAGTTTAAGTTTTAAGAAGGTCTTGCATTGATAGTTGACAGCAATCATTGGCTTTAAAGAATTTTTTTCCTGTGTCAGTCCTGGCTAATACTGTTTCTGACTTGCAGGTGCTCAGGTAGACCAGTCGGTGTTTGAAGAGCTTATAAAAGAGCAACTTCCAGAGCTGGCTGAACATATGAAGGACCTGACAGCCTTAGCTTCCATCTCTCTTTCGTGGTTCCTTACCCTTTTCCTTAGCATCATGCCCCTGGAAAGTGCTGTGAATGTTGTGGACTGCTTTTTCTATGATGGGATCAAAGCTATTTTCCAGCTGGGCTTGGCCATATTGGAAGCCAACGCTGTGGATCTGTGTAACAGCAAGGATGATGGGCAGGCCCTGATGATCCTGAGCAGGTATGGCTGGGCAGGAGCACTCCTTCCATTATGGCCTATTCTGCCATAAACCAGGCTTTTGGGTGCCATTGACTCTGTAGGCACCAGCAAGGCCCTCCGTGTTGCCTTGCTGCTCTGCTGCTTTCAGTGTCTGCCTTAAACAATGAACTTCGAACATGGACGAGTAGATGTCCTGTGACATTTCCTGGCAGCGCCAAGACATGCACTGACTGCGTCAATGTGCAGTATTTACTGCTGCTCTTCATGCCTTCCCTAGAGTGACGTGCTTCCTGCTCCAGACTTCAAGGAGACAGAAGTTTTCTTCCTTGGGCTGCATTTAGTCATTTGGCTGGCTTGCCGTTCCTCAGATGAGTAATCATTAAGGCATTTTTGAAAACCCTAGCAGCCCTAAACCCAATTTATTTCTAAGTCTGAGGCGTAAGACTTGTTTGCTTATCTATACAGAGAAAAGCAAAGTGCAGAGTAATCTGTGTTGCTTCTGTTTTTTTCCCTTCAGGTTTTTAGAACATGTCAAAAATGAGGAAAGCCCTCTGCCACCTATTGGTAACCACCATGCATTCTTCAGTGACGACCAAGAACCCTCTCCAGTGACTGAAATAGCTAACCTGATTCATGACTCCTATGAGGTAAAATACTGCTCCATGTTGACTGGTCAGTTAAGTTTGAGTTTTAAAAAAGAAAAAGGTTAAATTCAACATGGATGTTTTGAAAGTTAATACACATTTTACAGATTGCTTGACTAAGTGCTCAAATGGACAAGGCTAAGTGTGGTATAAACACTTACACTGACATATCAGTTAAAGACTGAGTATGCTTTTTCCTCATAAAATACTTTAAATACCTTAAAAGTTTGATTTCCAGTAAATAAGGAACACGAATATCATAAAATACTATTAAACTAATAAACTTCTGTTCCTCCCATGTAGAAATTTGGAGACCACTCTGTGGCACAGATAGAGCATATGCGCTACAAACACCGAATCCGTGTCCTGCAGAGCCACGAAGACACAACCAAGCAAAATGTGGTGAGCAGGGTATTGTTTTAACTGAGGTAGCTTAACATCTCCTCTCTGGAGGCAGATGGCTTTCATTTTGTAAAAGGCACCACCAGATCTGGAAAAAGCTCTTTCCTGGTGATGCTGATGGGTTTGGTTTTACTTTTGTGGCCACATGCACTATTTTCTAGGGTGGCATTAACGTTATGAAGGCTTTAAACAGTAGGAACAATGGCAGAACCGTCCAGCCCCAGTACCTTGTCTCTGACCATGGCCGTAGGCAGATGCCCCGGGGGTGTCAGAAGAGAGCACGCCTCATGCGATGGTTCCCTGGCCTCCTGTGACCTGTAGCTTAGGGACTTCCTGTCTTTGTTTCTAACAGGCCTTGGGAGATTTCTTTTTTCATAGATCTATCCAACTTGTGAACCTAAAGAAGGGGGAAAAGTTGCAAAGATTTTTCAATACTGTGGTTTTCAGCTGTACGTAAAAACAGTCTCTGTGGGGCTCATGGGCCTGCCTGTGTCAGTGATGACGGGGGAGAAGAATTGTCATTAACATGATTTTCTTTATTTTTAAGCTCCGAGTTGTCATCCCAGATGTTTCAATTCTTCCTGAAGATTTAGAGGAATTGTATGACTTATTCAAGGTTGGTGTCCCTGAGAAGTAGGGGATGCACCTACTGGAGCAGTGCTGCCTTGGACCTCATGTCCTCTGCCACAGCAGTACTACTTGGGTGGGATCTTGGCATTTTGTCCTTTCTGTGGCTGCCTACTGTTAACGAGGAACAGCAATGTACTGATCCTTCAAAAGAGACTTGCTTTAGTTTTCTTTCTAACTTGTTGCTTGGAAATGGTCCATAAGAAATTAGGTTCTGGTAACTTTCACACGCAGAATAAATTAAATGTGTAGCTCTGCTCACTCTGCTCAGCAGTATGTTTACGTCCTGCTCTCTTAATGCTCCTTAAAGGTAGACTCTGTCTTCCATGGGGGAAAATATCCCTTCAAACTTGCGTCTTTGCTGATTCCAAATTTTCTAATGGCTTAATTTAAGGTTTTTTTAGAATTAAAAGCATTTTCTATTTCCATTCTTTTCTGTCAAGCTGATGTTTGAAATAATTATTATAAAAAAGTTATTTGGAGACAGGGACATCTAAGCTTATACAACTATACTTGATTTAGAGGTCCAAGCATGTAATTATCACCCTTTATGGACCATTTCTTTTGTGTATTTTTCATAGCCATAAATACTAGGTACTGAGAATATGACTGTGGTATGTTCTTAGTTACGCAGCTCTGTGGTTAAGAGCAGCAGTATCCTCCCTCTATTAGTGGTTGTAAGATGCTGCTGCTGGGGCTTGCTTTTCAGTGCTTCCCTCCTGCTCCTTGCTGCTCTGGTCTTAAGCATGGTCTGGCTTGCACTCCTCCCCTTTCCTCAGTTCAGTTCTTGGTGGTGGTTCCTTTTTCATTAGCTCCCTTGCTCCCCTAGGACAGCTCATTTTGTTAGGACTCGTCATTTTCCATCAGCCTGTCCCTAAGGGAAGACTAATAGGTACGGTATCCAAATGGAGAGGTCTGAGAGAGAATGAGTGAGCAGGTCAGACCTGTATAATACTTACTCTGAATTTGCTCCGACCCTCTGTACCTCTGGTTGCTTACAGACATCTTGGGCCAGATGTGGCTAACAGAGTTTCAGTAGTCTGCAGTGAATTTCTTCCAAGAATCTGCTGTGTCTCCCTTCAAATTTATTAAATATCCGTTGGAAATCGTAAGAGCACCTGGCTGCTTTAATTAAAGATTTGCTTTTTCTCACAGGAATGGTCTTAGCATCATTCTAACACCTCACACAAAGAGAATGTTGAGCATTTCCAGTGTACTGTGATGCAAATCAAAGCCTTTTTCTGCTGGTTGTACTCACTCTTGATACTGCACAAAATAACTCCACCTCTCCCACCTCTGATTTCTCCTAGAGGGAACATTTAATAAGGTGTTACTGGGAAACGACGAGCCCAGTCAGCGAGCGACACGACCCCAGCAGACCGTACGCCGAGCAGTACCGCATCGATGCCCAGCAGTTCGCCAACCTGTACAGGCTGGTCTCGCCCTGGACCTGTGGGGAGCACACCGATGTCCTCGCCCAAAGGACTTTCAGGCTCCTGGATGAGAACATGGACAGGCTGATTGAATTCAAGGGGCTTGCCAGCTGCTTAGGTATCCACTCCCCTCTGGGCTGGGAGGTAGGGACAGCAGGGGGTGGGCACATGGGTGAGACATGGATGTATAAAGTGCCATTCAGCTGGCAGGGGAGGATGCAGGCAGATGGTTTTCTTGTGCTTGTAATTAGCCTAGTCAGTGACCTTTACTAATTTTTTTGTGTTCCAATCACCTGAAGTTGATTAGATTTCAAAGACAGCCTAAGGACAGGATTGAATATTCATAGAATCACAGAATGGTTTGGGTTGGAAAGGACCTTAAGATCATCTAGTTCCAACCCCCCTGCCATGGGCAGGGATGCCTTCCACTAGGCCAGGTTGCCCAAGGCAGTGTATTAAAATCATTTGGGTCTGCATGGAATGCTAAGAAATCCTCTCTACAGCATTGTTGTTCTCAGTATACCTCTTCGTAACTGCTTCTTGAAGATTTAATCTTACACAACAGACTGCTCTTCGCCTTGTATGTTCAGAACAAGCTGAACAAAAAAATCTGGCCAGCAGAGATGGAGAGCTGTGCTAGGGTTGGTCTTGAGGCCAGCAGCTGCTCTAATGAGATGAGGCTGCCCATCCCAAAATCCAGCTGAAGAAGAAAGTGCCGCATCATAACTGTTGCCTGACCCCAAGTGAAAAAAAAATCTCTACCAACATTCAGAGCTTCAGTAAATATCAGCAAATCCGTATTTGCACCAGTTATGCTTTTTAGAGCTTTCTGATGTGAACCAAGGCACCCTGTATTACACTGTTATTTGATTTTGATTCTTAGAGGGATACAACTTTGAATGAAATAAAAAAAAAAAAAGTCCTTCACAGTATTCCAGTGCACTTGAAAGTTTAGAATCTGAACAGATGAATTCTATTACATGTGAAGTAGTTTTCTCCTTTGGGCTTGTGCTATAGAAGAGCAAGAAGGGATGAAGGGGAGAAATGTTAAGAATATGGTGGCCCCAAAGGGAATTTTCTGCCTCTCCCCTCTCACGTTGCTGTTAATCTGTGGCAGCAAACAGCCTTTGCTAGATTCCCTGCCATCCTTCTTGGTATTTTTAGCCAATGCTGAAGCTCCATAGGGTTAGGTACTCCCAGTCTATTTGACAAGAACAAAGACCAAACCAGATGGCTCTCACCTGCTGTTCCTCATTGACAAGCACAACTTAAAATATTCCAATGTAATATATTGGCCATATGTTTTAGTGTATTGTCCATACAAACAATTCTCTTTTGTACACACAGAGATGCCTGATTTATTTTAAATTGTGGAAGCAAATGCTCTGGTCCCACTTCCTTTTGTTCTTTTTTTTTTTTCCTTGCAGATGTTATGTATAATGGAGAAATGAATGAAAAGATAAAGTTACTATACAAGCTGCATATCCCACCGGGTAAGAATTCTAAAAGGGAAGGCATACCTCAGGTTCCAAAAAGAAATCTCTTGCTTAAAGCTTTTGGGAAAAGGCTGCTTAATGAAGAACCCCATCTTGTTTCCTTCAGCTGGGAGCATATAGGATGTGCATTCGTAATGTGCATTTTAAAAATTACTCCAGTCAAAACCTTTTTGGATTAGATTTATAGATATATAATGTCAAGGCTCACATCTGCTGCATTCAGAGATAATCTGCAGCCAATTATACCATTACTTCCAGGCAAAATGTGAACTGAAATAGTGTTTTTGGGTGGCTTTGTACTCCATGTACAGTAGAAATCTCTTTATCACATCTTGATCCAGCTTTGATGAGGTGACAAAATTCCGTGGTAGTTTCTCTGTGCAAAGTTTTTAATTAAATGTGCCATTCTTGGCAAACTTGAGACTCTCACTGCAGCACCAGTCTGTCTTGCAGTAACATCATTTTACAGTAGGATTTAATTAAGTGCTGTTTAAAAACATCCTGGCCCAATTATTTTGCTTTCTTCAAATATGCAAAGTTAAAAAGCACGAATAACCATTATGCAGCATTTGAGGGATGAATCATTACATTTGTCACTTTTTTTTTTGGATAGCTCTCACAGAGAACGAACGAGACAGTCAGTCACCATTGAAGAATCCTTTGCTGTCAACTTCAAGACCACTAGTCATTGGAAAATCAAATGGTATGTCCAAAATGGTTCCCAAATGCATGTCCATATAGGAGAATCAACTTTCCACTTGTTAACCCTGTATCATCTCTGCTCTCTTGAAATTTGAAATGTCTACTCCAGTGACTTGAAAACTAATTCTTTTTTGTGTCTGCTCCAAAAAAGGCGATGCAGTAGATTACCAGAAGCAGTTGAAGCAGATGCTGAAGGATCTCGCCAAAGAAAAAGATACTAAAACTGAAAAAGAATTGCCAAAAATGAGCCAGGTACGTGCCTTGGAGGCTGTAGTTTGTTTTTACAGAAATGGAGAGTACTCAAAAATGCAATGACTGAATACAGCAGTTCAGCTCCTCCTGAGAAAGCGTAACTTTGGCCTGAGCTTAGAGTCAGTCCTTTAGATGTAGAGGATCAGGCTCCTCTCATCCAGAGCGCAGGTGTTTAAGGACTCTTGAGCTACCTTTCTAGCAGCTCCCTCTGCTCAGACTGGCTGGTGAATAGAAAGAATTTCACTGACCCACAGCGTAACAGGCTGGAAAACAGGCTCATGCAGCCTGGAAAAAGCCCTCCTCCTAAACCCAAAGAATTCCTGAGAATGAATACTGCTGTTCTGTCTTCCCTGGCTCCCTCTCCACCTGACTGCTGTAACTGTTTTCTTAGTCCACTACCAACTGAGACTTGCCCTGTCTTAGCCATGCATACTTAGAACTGCATGAAGGAAGAAAAACAGCTTAAGGCTCTCATCATCTTACCATCTCCTCCCTAATGCTAGTAGAGCTCTGTGTATGCTGTTGGCCTAACAAAACCTGCAGGGAAAAGGGTCCTGAAATAGTAAAACAAATGTAGGGACATGCAAAGAAAGGTGGGGCTATACCCAGAACCCCTCTGTGCTGGTGTTGCTAAATAAAGTTTAAATGGATGGCATGTACCTAAGCTGTCAGCTCAGCAGGGACACATAAAGGGCATTGCTTGCTTCTACTTCCTGCAGTCCCTTTCACCCTGAATTACCCATCCTATGATTGTATGAATCTTGGGGACTGACAAATTTCCTAACAGGATATGGAAGCATCCTCTCTAGCCTGATAATCATCTGTGATGGGTGTGCAATGGAAGGAGAGGAAGGGGTTGGGCAGGGAAAATGTCTGAATTTTGTTAGTAGAAGAGTTGGGGAAAGATGGGAGAAACAGCAGAAGAGAAGCTGCTTGCAGGCCTGTGCATGGCTGCTTTGGTTGCAACTCATTCTTTGTAACAGCCACTGGTTTCCCACCAGTAATGGATTGTATTCCTTGCCTTGTATCTCACCTGCCCTTTGGACACCTGGGAGGCCCTGATGTCCTGCATCAAGGCATCAAAAAAAGCTTTTCTGCTGTTCCCTTTTTATTTGCAGCAACAAGGTTTCCTAGTATCTGTGGGTTGAAATCCCTTCACTAGCATTTCTTTAAAAGCAGGCAGGAGTTATAAATCAGCATATAAATGTACATGGCATTCTGCCTGCCTTTGGAGTACCGTGCCCTCGCCTGACTCCTATGCTTAGTTACCCACAACCTGGCTGTTCAGTAGTTTGTGTTGTCAATCCTTTACAGAGGGAGTTCATTCAGTTCTGCAAAACCTTGTACAGCATGTTTCACGAAGATCCAGAGGAGAACGATTTGTATCAAGCCATTGCCACTGTAACCACACTGTTACTTCAGATTGGAGAAGTAGGACAAAGAAGCATCAGCCTGGGGAGTGGATCAGACCAGTTCACTGAGGACTTGCAGCCCGAGGCCTCTGCTTTAGACCAGGATGCTGTTTTTACTGACACTGTGAAGACCCCTCACAAAGACTCTCAACCTTCCCCTGTGACTGAAGGGGACTGGACTGTCTCTTTTGAACACATTTTAGCATCTCTCCTGACTGAACAGTCATTAGTTAACTTCTTTGAAAAACCCTTAGAACTGAAGCCAAAACTTGAGAACGCAA
Organism: Nestor notabilis; assembly: GCF_000696875.1. Lineage (NCBI taxonomy): Eukaryota > Metazoa > Chordata > Aves > Psittaciformes > Psittacidae > Nestor > Nestor notabilis. The sequence goes on along the minus strand of NW_009933123.1, from coordinate 6,216 downwards.
AGTTAAATCAATATAATCTCAAAACAAATGGAATGAGCTGCCAGTCACGGGGGGAACATACAAAACTAAACACACAGTCATAGCAAACCCATCAAAACTGAAATGCACTGAAGTAATGCCAAAGCACATACTGTAAAAGGCTTTCAGTTACCAGTGGACTTTTGATAAACAATTTATTGGTCTGTGGTTTTCAGTTTAAGAGCTTTAAAAGCTAAAGGGTGTATAGGTTTGTTTTGTGCCAATGATTTGTTATAATTATGTTCTTGTTTCGAATGTCAAAGGAAACATCTGTCTACAGTGTGAAGACACTGAGCCCTCTTCCGCACTGGGAGAGGAGGAGCTGGCTCCTGTTGTCTTTTTTTTTCAAATGGGAAAACACTTCTCAGCTACTGTCTGCAGTTTGTTTGGGTTGCCTTTTTTGCACTAATACTGAAAACTGTTTCAATGCTGGTAATTGAAACTATTTTAATATATTTGATTGTATTCCAATTTGTACGTCTTGCTGAAATGTTAAGTGTACATGGACTGTGCTTCTGATGTTGGTCTGTGAAAACATGCACTTTTCAATAAACCCTTTTTGTACTAGACTTGTATTAACAGTATTTATTGATTTATGGAAGCAAGTGCCTTTGGTCTCTACTTCATTAAACCAATTCCCTGAGCTAGCGTGCTCACAATTAATTCACTGGTTGCAAGGCCACGTTTCAGTGCAGAGCACACACCTGCTCCAGAGAAGCTCACTGATTCTGTCTAGGAGACCAGAGCAGGACTAAATACACGAGTTTACTTTATCCACAAGAGATTACATGTATGAAGTATTAATCTAAATTTTGGGGGCTGGGGTTGTTGTTTGTTTGTTTGTTTTAAACAAACTTGTCCTTAACTTAAAATAGCTGTGTAGGAGCTCTTTAGTCCCACAGGAATGAAACACAACCACTAGGACTTTGCCACCCACATAGGAACACTGACATCTCTTCCTTAATTCCATATCTAACAGAAGTCTACAGTACCTTTAATTAAGAAAATTACATCATTATAGACAAGCCCAAAGAACCCAAGAAGATACTTTAAGATATTGTCACCTGCTCAACTCAATGTTTCATGGATGACAGCTTGAAGAGACTGGGCAATAAAAGAACCAATTTAGGAATAAACTTTCTTTTTATCCTTTTATTGTAATGAAAATCAGTTTAATTTTCATCCACATTGACTGTCTGTAGACCTGCAAAACAAGAAACTGTGTCACCACCTACTGCTAGGACAATTCCCTTTATGTACGCACACCTCCACAAGAAAGCGCAGATACAGTTTCAAAGCCAGTCTGCTGATCCCCTTCTGAAAAAACATGCTACATAGGCAAGTACTTCACCAAAAGCTTCATGTTAAAATAATTCTGCAAATAAGAGACTTCTCAGATGACAAGCAGAAAAGGCTCAACCTGCCTGAGCTTTTGACATCAGAGGATGGACTTTATATGGGAGAATAAACTTTAAAACTACCCTAACAACTAGGGCTAGTGGGTTTTATTCTCTCAAAATTTACATGGCTAGTTCACTAAATCCTGTATTTATTTTTTAATGCTGATGAGGCAAGCTAGCAGCCCTGTTCTCTACAGCAGAGCTAGTTTAAGCCAGCAGTTTGGTCCCTTCAGCATGCTTTTCATCTGAATTTTGCACTTCAAGAGGAGCTGTCCCACTTTGCTACTTGCTCAGAAAACATAGCACAGAGAAAAAGAGATGGCATGCAACCTCACCTTTGAATGTTGTGACTGGTACATAGGTAACCAGTGTGTATAGCTTGTTTGGTGAATCTTCATCCTCATTGCGTTTTCTGGACAAACGCACACGGATACGGTAAGGAACATTCCTAAAATAAAGAAAACAGATTAATTTTCAGTAAAATATGTACAAAAACCTCATAATCCATAGAAAAGCTTTTTGCTCCATGATTACTCTCCCCCCACCCTTCAAATTCTTAAGTTTTGCCTATTTGTGCAAAGACATGATGAGTTAATTCTGTTTCTATCTCAGCATCATAACAAGAGAAAAATCCTTTACCTTAGAGGTTGTAATGTCTGCCTTAAAGGAACTTTTTGGTTTCGTTTTTTAGTTTTGTTAAAGTGAGCAGCTAAGATTTAACTGAGGCTTGAATAAGATGAATACATAATCCAGCGGTAGCATAAAGTCAGAAGTGGATCTCCTGTCCACTACTGATCCAGGAAATATACTATGAAGATGATCATGAAACACAGTGTGGATCATCAGCAAACAGCTGTTAGTAACATTTCTTACTAGAACAGAATATATCAAGGAAAAAACCCAATTTTGATTTACTCCCTTCACGAAACAAGTCAAAAGCATTTTTCACTACTTTACTTAGATCACTGACTATCACAGTAGCTGGCCTCCTGATTTTAGCCTCTCCTGATCCTTCCAGAGGAAGGCATTTTACTTTGCATACATTATTTATTCTAACCACTGGAAAGACAAGTGTGAGGACCCCTTCCTTCACAGAATGCATTTCTATCAGCTAATGTAAGGAAGTCTTGGTTAACAGCCTCACTACTAAGCTCTGAAGATACACTGTCACCTGGTTCAATTGCTGCTTCTTCACTGCCTATGAACTGGAACACCTCAGTAGAAAGGACAAAGAATCCCTGCCCATAAGGCCCAGTAACTTAGTCCGACCTTCCCACTCTGTTTTTGAAGGAAGGGTTGGCCTAAGCACACAACTCCAGGCAAAGGACTGTAAATATGTCAGAGGACAAACTTGGGGAATCTAATTACTAGGAAACATGGTTTAAAACAAGGGTTCACATGTATCTAGCGTACCACTCACAGTATTAATCCCTATCAGTTAATCTTTTGCTATGGTTTAAGACATCCTACTCCTCACAAGGAGTCCTTCTGGACCATCTTCACACATGTCAATGCCAGACCAGCTGCCTCTGTAGCAGTAATTTAACAGACACTGTAATTTCTGCCCCCTAAACTCCTTAGCATTTGTACTCCCACAAGAAGATTAATGGCCCTATTTAAAACAAGCCTCACTGTTTCATTTTGTAATATTTCAGTATCAATTCAGCATGCTTTGAAACCTAAGCCTGTTTAGACACACGACACAAATCCCAGGTTCTTATCCTGGGACTGCAGGTATGACTAAAAAGTCATGTTTCTAAAAACTGTCTGCTGCAATAGGGATTGGGGAACTACTAAAATCATTTCCTTCCCCCTGCCTTCTCCCCCAAGCCCATGTTCCTTCTTTCCTTTGCTTTATTCTTACTAGAGGTAGGAGGAAGTTCTTTCAATTCCAGAGTTTACCAAAGCTTTGCTACAAATATGCTAAGGGAGCTGGCCAGAAACAGAGAGGTCACAGAAACTTTAGCCTGGCATGCATGCTGTAAGAAAGCAAGCATTTGCAAAGAATATGCGAATACTGGAAGTCATATACAATTTTTTTTCCAAGTCCTGTACATACACATACACAGTTACAGGTTCTTCCTCACCCAATAAGGAAAGTTTCAGAAACCTACCTTATTCCTTTAGCCCAGACTGCTTTGTTCAACCTGGTGTCAATGCGAACATCAGGAGTACCCATTTCCTTCATCGCAAATTTGCGGATCTCCTTGAGGGCACGTGGTGCTCGTTTCTTGAAGCCCCTGAGACAAATACAAGAGCCATTTCTTTAACTTTAGGAAAAGCTGCATCATAATATGACTATACCTTTACTCTGGTAGGTAGCTGTTAACCTTAATGTCTATGCCTAACAGAAACCACACACAGAATCATAGAATGGTTTGAATGTGAAGGGACCCTAAAGCTCATCTAGTTCCAAACCCCCTGCCATGGGCAGGGACACCTTCCACTAGACCAGGTTGCTCAAAGGCCCATCCAGCCTGACCTTGAACACTGTATGCAGAATAATTTCAGAAGAATTTTGCAACTGCAAGATCTCCCAGATGTTTTATTCAAACATGCTAACACGAAAACTTATCGCAATCCTATTTTAGAGACCAGAGCTTTCACAAATACTCTGAATAACAAGCTGATGAGAAAAGCAGAACAACAATAGTAACATAAACTGGACAGAACTGTTTCTGTATTGAAATAAATGGTAAAACAAAAATAATGCTATTCTGAATAATACCTTCTGCTGAACAGTATTTGATTATAGAATGAGAGAATGGTTAGGGTTGGAAAAGATCTATATAGATCCAACCACCCTGCCATGGGCAGGGACGCCTCACACCAGACCATGTCACCCCACGCTCTGTCCAGCCTGGCCTTGAACACTGCCAGGGATGGAGCATTTACCACTTCTTCGGGCAACCCATTCCAGTGCCTCACCACCCTCACTGTAAAGAACTCCTTCCTTATGTCTAACCTGAACTTCCCCTGTTGATGTTTAAAGCCCTTCCCCCTTGTCCTACCACTACAGTCCCTGTTGAAGAGTCATTCCCCAGCATCCTTGCAGGCCCCCTTCAGATCCTGGAAGGCTGCTGATAGTTACTTTCTTCACATCAGCAGGACTGCACCAATGCCACCATGAGAACAGCTTTGGGTTTTTTACAGGTATAGCTCGTCTCATGCTTGTTATAGAGAGATTCTGCACAACTGGACATTTATACTAAAAGTTACAGCTGCACTACGAGTGTTGTGCCATATGTATCATATGTGTCTGAGGTCCCACAGTGGGTTCTATTTAGTATTATTTGCACACTGCTGTTGATATTTAGTGCTGGAAATCGCAAGCGTGTGAGTGATTACAACTGAGACAAGCATTAAACAACAAGTATTGCACCCCCAAGTACTTCATGCCTAAGAAGACGATAACCCCAAAAGAAAAGCAGATAGCAGCATTATCAGTATTAAAAACAGGCTGAATTGCCATAAGCAATCAACAGGCAAGGCCAGAAAATCTTACTGCCATTTAAAAGTGCCACTGCCTCCCAACCTCATCCATGGGTTTGCAATACTGTCTTATTTCTCTCTTGTTCTAAGCCAACTTCAACATTTTCACCAATTGATTTGATTTGGATGTAATTTTCTTCTACATGACTGCAGCCATAACATACAACGAGAGTCAAAGGGAGATGCAGCTTTTCAACAAGTACCACTACATGGTTGTATGAGGTTCAACATTTTGCCAGGTAAAAAGTTACTCATCTCTGCACACAACAAGTATTGTTTAAAGCAAGTCATACGCCAATTTACACCTCACACAATTTAAGTTTTAAGCACAGAGCCAATCATTTGATGACAACAGTATTTAATTTCTAAAATTTACTATAATGGACTAAACGTTAAACTTCACCTAGGAAAGATGACAACCTGTGCATGGAGGTAAAGAGATCTGACTTCAAATTAAGTCCAGGAACATCCACAAAAAAGAAACGTGCTTGTTCCCAGAAGCCACATGCTAACTGGAGGTCTGCACAGGTACAGAGCTGCTTCCTCAGGACACAACGGTAGCACAACAGACTAAGCCATCACACATTAGCATCAGTGCCAGGAAGGATTTGTTCTCTGCCATTTAAAACCAACTGAACCCACTTCCAAACGCTACTTTATGTAAGACCCATATCACTGATAAAAAGAAGAACTTACACGCCATGGATCCGCTTGTGAATGTTGATGGTATATTCTCTAGTTACCACCTCATTGATAGCAGAGCGTCCCTTTTTCTTCTCACCACCTTTCTTTGCGGGAGCCATCTGAGCAACGCTGAAAAGCATCCATGTATGCATCAAACACAGACCCAACTTCTTC